>NW_026925823.1:47500-103750 GCF_032062105.1 Saccostrea cuccullata
TATCTGTCATTTGCATTGATATTAATTGAAAATGTGGTTATTGTATGTGATTTATTGCCAAAGGTAATTATCATTAAGTTGCCAGTGACTGTTTAAGAACCCCTTGTGTACAGCTGCAGGATTGATTTATTTAAAGTAAAGCTTTATTTACAGTGGGAGGTGGATAGTGACTGTCTTAGGATCCTATGTAAGCTCCTGCGGGAGTATGAGGTGGTGGGCGGAGACTTTGGGGAGGAGCTGGTTGATCGAGGTACAGAAGGGGGGCGTGGTCCCTGCTAACAAGTCCCAGGGTACATCCTGATGCTATATTTACTGAAGGACTCCCACTTCCTGTTCACGGTGAGATTCACAGATTTTCCTGCTTAAATGGATATCTTTATTGAGAATTTTTTTTAAAATTGGGCTGGAAGGTGGAGACATACATGTATGTGCTTTGTTTTGTCAAGAATTGAAGTTACATATTTCAGGTGTTGAAAATACTGGACGACAGTGTCCGATAACTTGAAACATACAAGGCTATACCAGGTAAATAGTGATTAAAGAAATTCAGGTGTTTTTATTTGTGTTGTAAAGTGTTTAAATTTGTTTGGTTGATTGAACTGGCTAATGTTAAATAAGTTAATTTGATTGGTTGGATGGACTAGATAATGTTATGTGAGGTAATTTGATTGGTTGATATTACTGGCCAATGTTAGGGGAGTAGGAGACTTAATTTGATTGGTGGATTGTATTGACTGATGCTAAGAGAGTGAATTTGATTGGTTGATCTGTACAGGACAGGAGTCATTGGAGTCTGCCAGTCTGCTGTGTTTACAGCTGATAGAGACGAGTCTTGAGAAGTCGGGGACGTTCCTGGACGCGTGTCATGAGACGGGAGCCTCCGCCATGGTGTCCAACATGGATCATCTTCTCCTGAGTATTAATCCACGCAGCGAGAAAGCTGACCACCTCATTAATGTCACAAAATAGGTCAACGAAAGTAACAAAAATAACAAGCAAAACATTTATTTTATTTGAATAATATGAAAGTTTTATTGCTTTTAGTCATTTAAGTCTTATAAAAAATGGAAAGTTGTAAGAAACATTAATTTTATCATCCTATTGTGTGATCATGGTCACAATTGGTGAGAGTTAAAATAAATGTTTTATAATCTTGTAGGTTTATACAGTTCAGCATTCCTCTTCCTGAGCATGCCCAGTCAGCCATGAAGATCCTGTATTGTGTGTATCACTCAGCTCCCGTCCTAGTGGTCGTAGTGAATCTGTTCACATCAAATCAGGTAGAAGTATAATTTGATTAAGACACCAAGATGAACATTTTTTAAAGCTCTGAATTCTCCTTGAACTGAGAATTATTTCCAGTCTGGTTGGCACTGAAAAAGATGCTACATAATACACTGTGTCTAGTTCCAGAATTAGATAAATGGGTACACTAAATTGTTATTAGGGTTCTATAGAAATCTTATGCCATTGGATTCTTGGTTTACATTATTGTATTATATGTGATTCTTGATATTATTATAAATGTATCGTATGAAATTCATTATTCCAGACCTCTCATCTGGAGCTGCTCCACGGATTTTTGGAATGTCTGGAAGTGGAGGAACCAGAACAAATGGTGGAGAAGACAATCCACTTACCTGAGGAGGAGGGTATGTTAAAATTGTGTGGAGAGAGAGAGCGAGAGAGAGAGGAGAGAGAGAGAGAGAGACAATCCACTTACCAGAGGAAGAGGGTATGTTAAAATTGTGTAGAGAGAGAGATAGAGAGACAATCCACTTACCAGAGGAAGAGGGTATGTACTCAGTAGTGTGGAGAGAGAGAGAATCCACTTACCTGAGGAAGAAGGTATGTTAAAATTGTGTGGAGAGAGAGAGAGAGAATCTACTTACCTGAGGAAGAGGGTACTGTAGATTCCTAATTATACGTGAAGAATTAATTTTTTGCGTAATTTCGCGAGAAGCCTCACTCGCGAAAAATTATTACTCGCTTTTATTTTTATGGTGCTGAAATCTATGTAAATTCTGTTGATCAACTGTCCATTCGCGAATTATGATTCTCGCGATTTGACGTGAAAGACCCAGTTCGCGATAAAAAGTACTCGCGAAAAATAAGGAATCTACAGTATGTTGAAATTGTGTGGAGAGAGAGAGAGAGAATCCACTTACCAGAGGAAGAGGGTAACTAGGGTCCCATAGAGAAGTGAAAGGGGGTGAGAATGATCTGATATACCAGAGGAAGACAGTATCTAGGGACTCAGTACAGAAGTGGAGAAACTAGGGTCTCACAGAAAAGGTTGGGGGTGTATTGTTCAGAGAAAGATGATAAAAATGGTTTCAACAGTGAGGTGTAAAGGAAGGGGGCATTTACCTTATAAACCTGAGGAAGATGGTTACTAGGAATCCCAACAGTGTGGATTGATCTCTTATAGTTTTGAATTCCCATTTTGTTTAAACAATACTGTATACCGGATAAGTAGAAATTTTAGCGAAGATTTAATTTTGGCATTGTTAGTGAGGCTGCTGAGATCGTTAAAATTACATATCGCTAAAAATTTATTGCGTATTATTTTATTATAGGTTCTTTAATCAACATTTTTAAATCGCTAAATTACATCTCGCTAAAAATAAAATACCAGTTTTTAAGAACAAATCGCTAAATTTGCGTCTCGCTAAAATTTCCACATACGGTATTTACAGTGAACCCCCCCCCCCCCTCCCCTCCCTTTTTTTAACTTGGGCAAATTTGAAATAACATTATCTCATAAACAGAGCTGTATCTTTGTGAAAATCAAATCAAATTGTTTTCAGGAGTGATAGTGTGAAAAAGATGTAAACAAAAATATTCCTGCATGTACACTTAACAAAACTTCTAAGTGTTCACTTTAATAAATGCATTTATTTAAAAACTACTTTATAGAATGGTATGATATTTTCACACTATTACAACAAATGAGTCTTCTAAGCAATTGTAGAAAGAAAATTCAATATCACCGATGAAAACCAATGTTCCGTGACGAAGCTTAAAAACAATAAATCTGTACTTTACAGCACGTGTTTTGTGTAATAAGCATCTTTTTGTGATCATTATCAAAATATAAAAACTGGTTTCACTAAAAAACCCAAAGCATTGGCAAAATAACCATTGATGTAGAGGGGAGAGCCGTTGAAATATTGATATCTGGACCATATTTGCACCACGTTTTACTCATTTTTATTTTAGTGCTTAACTGTACTTGATATTACTTTTAAAAATTATCAAACAATATCAAAAACCCATTTAAACATTTTTGTATAGGCTGTGCTCATTTTTTCATCACCAATTTATCACAGTTTGAAAGTTTTTGACAAAATTTAACCACACCGGAAGTGACCTTAATATTCATCTTGGGAGAAAATTTCGCGTTATACCAGGTAAATAGAGTGTTCAAGTGTCCTGAAAAAATCTTAGAAAGATGGAAACAAACCATTTCAATCGTACGAAAATGATCAGAAATCGGTGCTCGTGGCAGTCTTATATCAGCTCAAGCAGTCTGAATTATCCTTAAAGTGGCGCAATTACGTGCTAAACACCCAAGGTCATTGACCAAAAGGTACTTGTGAGACGATACACTGTCAAATTCCCGGATCTGAATCCCATTGAACACATTTGGGATTTTAAAAGAAATGTCAAAGCCTCCCCCCTTTTTCCTCACAATTTCAATGGTTTGGAAAGATCTAGTATGCAGTACATGTAGGTGTGGCAGCAGATGGGTCAATCTTCTATTCAGGGGTACATGGTATCCAACAATAAAGATTGTCTTGAAGTAATAGTGCGAGTAGTGGGTCTTACTCCATCGAGATTTTTTTGTGCGAATTTTCATTTTGAGGGTACATCATTTCCTTGACACTTTGCTTAAAATTCTGACGAGATACTTATATGAAATTTACGCAACATCGAACTTAGATATGCATCATTAACCAAGAATTAAAGAAATTATTTATTGTTTGCATTTGTTCTTTAAAACTTCAAAAATATGAGGTGAACACTTAGAAGTTTGGTTCAGTGTAGTTGATGCTAAAAGAATTGCACTTTTCTCTCTCAGATATTAATGTAAACATTAACACAAATATAATGTTTTAAATTTCTGAGAAGTTCAAAGAATGCCATTATATACTATTAGCCTGATCCTAAATGTTACAGATGATTCCCGTGAGATCGGCCACGTCCGTAACTCCACCAGACAGTACCTTCTTCAGGTCCAACTGAGATCTCTAGACCAACCTTCACCAAACTTGGCACACCTGCTGCTGGGCTTTGACATTAGGAAGTCTGTTAGCAGGACTCTGCTACAGGATCCAGGTGAGCTGAAAAAAGAAGTTTTGTCTAACTTTTAGTTCAAGATGCAAAAGATTCTATTAGATCTACAAAGGTTACAAAATTCTGCATATTCACAAATTAAATTTATATTTCTAAAACCAGGTATCCTGGGATCCCCTAAGACCTGTCTACATGCAGTTCTGTCCCTGTTAGAGAGGGGGGTGGGGACACACTCTGGCCCCACCTGCCTGAGGGACACTCCACGACCTTCGGAGCTGGCCTACAAACTCATCTACCTCCTGGCTGCCAACAAGGAGACGTCGACGCCCACTTTACGATATTTACATACAACGAGGGACTTCCTGTACAGGCAGCTCCAGCATCTACCTTTCACTCAGCAGTTTTATAGTGAGTTCAAATTCAATTAAGAATTTTCATATTTGTGACCGCGACTGCGAAAAAGGGTCCAGATGCGGCACACGTCACAATGAGAAATCGGCGATAGTTCTGAACGTTTGCGTCACAATCGAAAAAAAAAATAACGCGTGAAAAAAATTGCAGTACACGTGCTTCTTAAAAAGTTTATCTCTGTCTCGTATTTTAAAGTATTAATTATGAAAATGAAAATGTTTATTGTAATGTTTTGTAATATATTTTATTACGTTTTTTTTATTTTAATATGAAATTACCGCGGGTTGTAAAGAGCAATAACTCTGTCCATAACAGCAGGCGTGTTTACATTTCAGGTTGAAAATAGATTGAAAGTGAAAGTCATGCACAGTAAAGTTGTAAATTAGAAATGTAGGGAGTTCAAGCACTAAACATGAGCCAAACTTCCACAGCAACATCGATAAGTATACCATCAGAAATTGTTCTTTATCAAGATGATGAATTTTTAGAAGATATAGAGCGTGTGGATGAATTATATTTCTCTAAACTTGTTGCTCCAAAATCTAACGTGCGCGACAGACAGTTTTGTGATCTGTCAAGTGACAGCGAGACAGATACGAGTGATTTTGGTGATGTAAATTATGATTCTGACTCTGAAAGTGACAATGACAACTATGATGGGGATGTATATATACCGAATGAAGTTAATGACACCGACACGAAGGAATACATAATCCGTTCCAAATTTCAGAATGACACTTGCGGGTGTAAGGAGTTTTATGGAATGCCATGTAGCACGAAAATTGACTTTGATGCAGCATGTGAGTTCCGTGATCATTGTCTACAGTGTACTCGGGAGGAACTTGACACTATACTTAAGGTTGAAATGTTTGCACAAATAGGTGATCTGGTTCTGTCACACAGTCCAAGAAACACAGAGAAAAAGAACGAGAAAGACCATTTCAGGAGTACTACTTCAATGGATGCAGAGTGTGTCGTACAACATTTTGTTTTGTACATGCGGTTGAAAGAAAAAAACTCCATAAAGTTGCCAGATCTCTTGATACAGAAGGGTTTTTACCCAGAAGAACACATGGAAACAGCGGTAAGGCTCCGCATAATAGCTTATCAGTGACAGACAGGGATCGAATCAAAACATTTATAAGTGTGCTAGTGACCATGCCCTGCCTCTACCAGGCTGACTGCCAAATTATAAATCTGAGAAAGTGCTTCTACTTCCGTCGGATACGACAACTGCTGACATTCATGGTAAGTATGAGATTCTAGCTGAAGAAATGAACTTCAGAAGAATACACTTAAGGACATTTCAAAGAACTTGGCATGAGTTGTGTCCATTCATTACAATCATGAAGCCATGCACTGACCTGTGTCAGCTTTGTCAGAATTTCTCTCATCAACTGTCGACAGTTTCTAATATGAATGATGAGGAAAAGGAAGAAATCCTTTCTACTTACACGCAGCATGTTTCCCAAGCTAAACAGCAAAGAGACTACTACAGACACCAGTGTACCACCAGCAAGGAAGTGTTCATTTCCTTATCAGAGGAATGTAAACAAACTGGTAAGTTAAAATTTTATTGCAAAATTAAATTTTCCTTTAGTGTATAGTTACAAGTATGGTATACTTTCCTTCATTAGCATTAAATGAACATTCTTGTACTATTATATGTGCTTGGATTTGGACTATATTATCAGCCTGGGTAGCTCAATGGGTAGAACACCTGACCAGGGGTCAAGGGTTCAATTTCAGCCATGCATTTTCCCCTCTTTTCCTTGGTACTATTAATAGGAAAACAGACATACCAAAGTGTTTGCAAAGATTTCTTCTGTAAAATTGAATTTCTTTGTTCATGAACTAGTAAATACAATGAATAACTTTCAATGCTTACAAATGATCAAGAATGATTCATTTTATTCAAGGAAATGCTCCATGCTCAGGCAGCTCAGTTGATGTGGAAATGCACTATTCCTGGGACTATGCTCAACAAGTTCATTTTCCACATCATGCTCAACAAGTGGGACCAATATTTTTTAAGACGCCCCGGAAGTGCAATGTGTTTGGTGTATGTTGCGAGGGTTCAGGTATGTTAATTCATAAATCATGATATGTCAGATGTATATTGCTTAGTTCTTCAATTCATTCAGAAATAACTGTACATGTAATTCTTATAAGAATTTATTACATGTAATTACCTTTATGTGAGAATCTAATATTTGACGAAATAGTACAATCACATGTAAAGGAGGATACTCTTTCAAATATAGAATAATACATGTATGGGACTGAGTCTGAATAAAACAATTTAGGTTCTTATGAATTCTATTAAATATAGTTGCAGCAAAATATTAACACATTCTGTTTTTGTCATAATGCATACATATAAGGTAAATTAACAAGTCAATGGTTGAGTTACCGTATTAAGTTCTGATCAAAATTTTTGTTTTTACTTAAATGGCAGGAAAACAAGTGTTCTACTTGATTGATGAGGCTGAGAACACAGAGAAGGGTGCTAATTAGTATGGTTCACCACTTTTTTCAATACCATGGATATGGAGAAAAACAGCAGCTATTCACTGCAGTGGGCAAAACATAAACAACTTTGTCTTATGGAATGCTCTATGGAGAGTTCTTGTAGGTAAGTGTACATCAAAAGAAAATTGAAAAATATTTGATTTAATTTGTAAAAGCATTGTTTGATATTCAGTATGTTCATGATGTTCAATGCCCAAAGTGTTACATACATGTATGATGTCAGTTTTGATAGTCAAGAAATTTGAACTCTTTCTAAATTTAGCATTTAAATTTAAATTAAGGAGTGTATTTCTTTTCAATCAGGACTCTGTGTTATTGTGGAATATTCTATGATGGTGGCAGGACACACTAAATTTGATCCTGACTGGCATTTTGGAGTCTGGAAAGTAAAATGGCGTTCATCTACAGCAGAAACCATGAATGAAATAGCAGACACAGTCCGTCATTCATCCCGCAGAGGCCATAACATTCCTCAGCTCGTGTCAGATCCACAAACACCTGTGCAGTTTAGGGACTGGAAGTCATACCTTGAACAGTTCTTCAAACCGTTGAAAAACATTCGAGGCTATCATCATTTCCGAGTAAGTGCTGAGACTCCTATGTTGTTGAATGTAAGGAACTCTGTAATTCTGTTCCTTTGTGTGTTAATCTCCTGAAAGATCAGAATATCCTTCCCTATTTAAATGATCCTCTGCCTCAAGAAATCCCAGCACCTGGTCTTGATCCCAAGAGGCAATGGTACTTGTATGAGGAAATCCGTGAACATTGTCTATCACTCTCTTCTAAAGACACATCCTGTCCAAAACCAGTCGTACCAAAGAAAGAGGTGAAAGTTTATTCACCTGATCATTCCACGTCACACTTGGGGAAAAGGAAAAGTCTTCTCCTTAGATGAAAGGGAGGATTATTGTGTGTAAGAAAGATTAGAAGTAAGATGTATACATGTACCCGTACGAAATTCAGAGACGTATTACGCCTGGATTTTTTGCAAATCCTGGCGTACAAGAGATGTATTCTTAAAAATACGGTTCATTTTCAGACGTACACGTATTTTTGCCAGAAATACGTCTCCTTTTTTCCAGGCGTAAATTCTAAATCCGGGCGTATTTTCTACTTAGTTTCTTTGGCACAAGGAAATTAAAACTTAGAAAATTTCAAAAGGCGTATTTTTTAAAATTCGGGTGGATTTTTCAACTTAGCCAAAAAAACTTAATAGTCAACTCATTCTCTTTTTTTTAAAGTATTGAGTTGCATAAGAAACATTTTTATTATATAATATAACTTAAACAAAAAAAAAACAAAGTATTGCATGATTGTATACATTACAATATTGCATTTAGTTTGTTGTATTAAATATCAAAGCAATTATTTTTCATAAATTAAACTGATTTTTTCTTTTAGAACTTTTTTTTTAGAACATTATCCCATGGACCTAAAATTTTGTCATTCCCATTTTTTTTTAAAAAATTGATATTATTTTTCTTAACACAAATGATTTCTGTAACTGTAAAGTAGATAGTATATATTCTTTGAACTTCATGATTAATTGTTTAGTCAGGCTATAAACATACATGTTATTACAATTAAATGTTTTTCTTATAAAATGATTTATATTTGGTATATTTAGATACTCTGTTACATTACCATCAACTTTCACTCCCCTAGCCTAACCTGCTGGGATTGTGCTAATTACTTACAGATGTGTTGAGCATGTTTAGGAATGACTTATCTGTGATGTTGTAAACCTAAGAACGGCTTATCAATTTATATCCGGTTTGTGTACAGCAGTTCTATTTCCCACCCTAGTATCTTTTTAATTCATATAATGAATACACCTTGTTTATACATTGATGGAATTTTATTTTTATGTTCTAGCTGTAAACAAAACAGCATTTTTCTTCAAAATTACAAATTGTACTGAGTAGAACTTCCAGAAATCATAAAAGAGTTTAGCTAACTAGGGGGTTGTAAATAACAGCATCTGCATCCAAGTATTTGCGCCAATTTTAAACCACCAGGCAGGTCATGCCAAGAACAATGAGATTAGAGAAAGCCACAACAATTACCTGTACGAAATGTTCCGCCTGGAATATAGGGGGAATTGAGGCTTACTTGGAGAGGCGTCAATTTGTCTCTCTACATATATGGTGATACACAGGTTCCGGGCGTAACTTAGGCGGAAACCAAGCGTAAATGGGCAGGAATTTGAGGCGAAAAATGCAAATGAGCTACGCCCGGAAAAATAAATGACGCCCGTAAAAAAATTACGCCTGGAAACTAAAATGACGCCTGGAATAGAATTACGCCTGGAATGTCCTTATTATTATATAATACTATGTGACCTAAAAACCTATATATTTACCATGTTAACAAAGAAAAACATTCAGATTATGATTTACAATGTTAAAGCTAAAAACTTAGCTTTTTGAACTGTAAGAAAACATAATGACAGGTCATTAACATATATCATTAACAAGTATAGAAAAATAACATGAATTTTGTGTATTAGGGACACTAAAACATGATTGAGTGTGTATTTAGAATTAAGCTTTTTTACAATACCTGTACATTTTATCACTTCAATAATTATATTGAAACATTTTAGTTACTGACTGAATACAATTCTTCATTTACTCAGCAGTTTACAGTTAGATTCTCACTGCAGCCTCTGTCAGACAGATATTTCTCAGAATGTGTGCAAGGACAAACTCAAATATCTAAAGTAATTTTAGGGTCAACCAGTTATAACTATCATTGTACATAATCATAATCAAATTTACTCAAATAGGTACTAGATATTCATGATCACACCTACCAGCAGACACTGTGTCATCCTCAAGAAGTGTAAAAGCCTTAACATTGAGATATCTGCATTTCCTGTTTCACTCACACTAAACTCCCTCCTTCATGATAAAATTCAAACTTAACCTCCTATCTGAAATGACCCTTAATTGATAATTAAATTGACCAATCAGAGGCTTTTACTTCTCCTGAAAGTTCCAGGCGTAATTTTTGTTTCTATTTTCCTGCCATTTTACGCCCGGAAAATCTGAACTTGCCAATTGACTCCCGGAAAATACAAATGACGCCTGTAAGACGTCTCTTCTTCTGAGGCGTAACTCTATGAAAATTCCGTCTCCGCCTCAAGTACGCCCGGAATTTGCCAATTCCTGCTCAATTCCACCCAATTTCCAGGCGGAATCCGCCTTTAAAATTCATACAGGAAGCACAGATGGTGTAAAAGAGGTAAATATTTTGAAAACATAGCTTAACATTGAAACTTTTTATCTATGAAAATAAAAGACAGCTGCATTTGCTTTTGATTTGCAGAGCCAGATGTTAATGATTGAAAATTGGGTCAGTAGTATTTTGAATTACATAAATTATTCTTTTTCCAGAAAATGATTTACATCTAAATCCTTATCACAGTTGGAAAATTGATTGAATGATGAAATGGTCATAAGAGGAGGAGAAAAGATCTTGCAATATTAAGAGTTGACCAGCAGCATAGCTTTCCATAAACTGCAATAATGCCAGTGAACTGTAGCCATTGGAAGATTGCATCAGGAAGAAGATGACCGTTTGCAATGCCAGTTTTTATATAAAGCATTCAAACTTCTTTTTGTGAATATTTCAATCTATGAAAATGTGATTGGGAAATGTGATGTGAAATGTGAATGACAGAACTGCTCAAGATTTGCATCTTTTATGCCAATTTAGGAGTAAAAAGAATGGCAGGAGTACTCAGAATGATTCTCAAAACTGTGCTTCACTGTGATTATTGGAATGTTTCAGCCTTGGATGTTAAAATGCTGTGAAACGTTAATATATTCTAACATGTAACTGTGCTTTGAAAAAGTAAATGTAAGATTATGATTTTTTAAATTTTAATGACAATCCTTTACTAATTAATGAATCTCATTCACATTTAATCACACTGAAAAATATTAAGAAAATAAAAGTGATGTATGCTTAGCTTAATTTGTCTAATCTTTTTTAGCATATGTAGTCAAAAATCTTTGTACTAAAGTTGATTGTACATTTATATTCATGCTATAGTTGTAGCTCCCATTGCTGTAATATAATTAATATTTAATTCAAATCTATTTAAAGCAGGCGTATTTTTTGTACAGGCGTATTTTTTTGTACGGGCGTATTCTTTTATACGGGCGTATTTATTTTGCAGGCGTATTTTTAAGGGTATGCTTAAAATCTAGGCGTAATTCTATTTTTAAAATTTCCAGACGTATTTTGAATTTCCAGGCGTACTCATTTGCATATTTCGGCCAAAAATACGGGAGGATTACGCCTCGTGTACGCCTGTATTTTACATTATACGCCTGGTTTTATATATTCATTTCAATAGAGATTTCCACAAGGATTTTTAGATTAAAATACGCCTGGATTTTTTTTAAAATACGTGACTTAAATTTCGTACGGGTAGTTCCTATTGTGGTATTTCCCATAATGTGTTACATTCATGTACCGGTACTTTTCTGTCCATCGAATTTCATTGCTTTAAAACATTTGTTGGAATTGTTACGTTTACCCAACTGTTTACATAAGCTGTGTCCTATGAGTAGTGTTACATCTCAACAGTTAAAAAAATGTGTAACAGTAAGAAAATTGTTATATGATGTTTTCACCTTCTCTGTGACATTTTCCTTTTTAAATGCACTTTGGATATATTTAGTATAACCAAAAATATTACAAAACTCTGTCAAATATGATTAACTACAGATTTTTAATTTTCAAAAGATGCGATTTTCACACTGCCCCCAAAAATTTAATTGTTATAATCTTTATACTTATTACTGTTGATAATGTTAAGAAAGTACAGATGCATACATCATTCTGTAATATCATAACAGTACATTTTATCTATAATATGCATGTTTGCATTATTCAGAGTGCTTGATTTAAAAATAGTTACCTGCTATTCATATTTTTGTGATTTTGCTTACAGCTGTCAAAGAACCTCTGTCATTCTGTAATTTATGTGATTCCTGGTGCATTTTGTCATAACAGGGAATAATAACTTTTTTGTTATTTTTTTGGAATGTAATTTCAATTTGCATATTTATCTTGATAATAATTATTGTGCATTTATCATGTTTCTAGAGTTTATTTTATTGAAAATAAATGGTTGGATTATTTTGTTCATTATGCATGTTTTCTTCCCTTTCTCTCTTTGGTCATCGATGCTGGTAGGATAATAAGTCAGACTTCTGAATCAAATTCAGTTGTTCCAATACTGGCAATAGCCATATGTAATAAGTAACAGTCATATGTAATAAGTAAGAATGACAGTATATTTAATGATTCAGTTTATTTTCATCATATCTAAGCAAAATTTTAAGAAGAGTTTAAAGAAAAAGAAGAGAATGTTCTTAATATACCAATAGACTGATATTGTTGAGATATGTTTTCTAATTACGACGTTATGGTAACGTCACTGACGTGATGATATGACTTGAAGATGCCTGCATTCCTGGGCCTGTATCTTCTTTATTTTCAATGATATTTGCATGAAATTTTGAATTTGTGTTATTCAAAGTATCCTGATTTTAAAAAGACAATAAAATTAATTTCGATTTTTTACTCATCTGGACCCTTTTTCCCAGTCGCGGTCACATTTTGTGAAGAAAATGTTTTTAAAAATCTAGATTATTTTATTCATTTAAGATTTGTCTCAGTGATTTATTTGCAGTATTACAATCAAATTTTCATGTGCATTTGAAGTTGGCCCAAACATGTATGTTATAAATTTTGTTACTATTTTTAGAACGCCCTGTAATGATTTCCCAGTCCTTGTTGCTGAAGCTTATTGCCATTGAACTGCGACTGACTGCACTGAACCGTCAAAGGTCACACACGCTGAGGTTAATGAAGGCCCTGCTGGATGATGGGTCAGGTCAAACAGGTAAGGTCAAGTTCAAAGGTCACACAAGCTGAGGTTAATGAAGGCCCTGTTGGATGACGGGTCAGAAGGTCAAGCAGGTAAGGTCAAGTTCAAAGGTCACACAAGCTAAGGTTAATGAATGTCTTGATCCATGTGTATTCAGGGGGTTAAAATGGTAAATTCAAGTTTAATAACAGTCTTACAAAAAATCAAAACGGTCTGATTTGCTAAAGAAAGTTATAGAAATGATTCTCACAGTGTTACAGCCAGCATTAGGAGATGTAGCTGACCTGACATATATATGACAGATTTACAGAGCAGAGTCTACAGACACCTTATCTGTCTCAAACAGCCAGGCCATTCAGAAGTAAGCAAAGAACATAAAAATTAATCCCACTGCTCTTCTTTTGCTCATGTAGACTGTTTCTCACTTCATTTTCCTTTTTCAGGCCACCAAGTGTGCAGGAAGTTGCTAGGACTTTTGGACGAAGTTGACTTTTCGCAGCGCTATCCTCCTACAATGAAGTTGGAGTTTTTTGAATTGTAGATGATTGAACAAGCCATCAAAAGTGTAGAGACTCGGACTGAACAGGACATTTTGTATTGTGATGTCAAACGACTTCACTGCCTACTGATGAACGAACTGAACAACCACCAGGGCAATATCATGGTGACTCAGAGGCCGCGAGTTTTAGAGGTGAGATCGATATCCCAATTATTAAGCATTTAACTTCCTTCCTTTAGTTCCTTACTTAATCCTCTTTGTGTCAGGTGATGTTAAGCTAGCTACACAGTCTCTCTTCCCAGCCCAATCTTATACCATTGATTTCACTCTTCTCCACGATGACTGTCTCTTTCATGGTGTCTTAATTTCTTTGACCTGCCCCCAAGGATGTCAACATTTCAGCAAAACATAAAAGTTTAATAGATTTTTCAGGAAGTGGAGAATATTCTGCATCATGTGGTGCTACGTAACAGAATCCGACAGGAACTGTCCACCAAACAGCAGGCTCTGGAGGCGTGGCGTCAGGTGACCGAGGTTCTGTTGACCGCGTGTCCCGAGGACCTACTTACCGCTGAGGACAGACAGACCGTACTGTTTGAGCTGCTACAGGAACTACAGAGAAAGGTAGAACAACATCTGTGTGTCTTGTTTACCATCCAACCCTGAAGTATGTGGTATTAATGTACAAGAACATGAGCATCTAACTAATGCCAGGTATTGGCCAAATTTCATCTGTATACTTAAGGTTAAAGTGTAAATCTTGCAAAAAGATGTATGGAAAAATGGTACCGACACATTTTCGTCCTATCACAATATTCATGTTGAAATTGCTTTCATTTGGGGAAAAGGGAAGGGAAATTTTGATTTTACAGAGAAAAAAATGGAGTATTGCATCCTTGATACTACATTTAATGTCAATTTATCCATTATTTTTAGGTGACAGAAGATGATGCCTTGACAGAGTTAACTGCCCCTGTGGCTGGGATTATCCTGACTCTGATGACAAATCTACGTCAGTGTTTCTGTCAGGATTCTGTCACCGACGACGAAGCCTCACACTTCCTCACCATGCTGGACTCCACAGCAGGTCAAGGTCAAATGGGGTCAAGTGTCAGGGTCACGAACCCAATTTGCTTCCTCCCTTCAACTGGTGCTTAGATGAGTAATAGATCACATTCTGCTTTCAAGTAAGAACACATTGAAATATCTGAAGTGTATATGTACACACTTTTTTGCTGAAAAGAAATTTTTCAAGTGCGTGTTTATAAAACTATAATTTCAAACAACTTTGTACAAAACTAAGAAATTTTAATCAATATCTAATTCTGTTAAGGTGGTGGCCAGCAGAGGGTAAGAGCCAATCTATATGGGGCCCTGCCATCAGAAACCCAATTCACTGACTCACATAGGTACAGGTATGTCTAAGTAGATGTCACGTGTCTTGTTTAAGAATATAGCCTAATTCAAAGTAAGATGTCAAAGCCTGAATTACAACAAAACTCCACAGATTTTGCTCTTACTTTGCGGCATACATGGATCAACGTAAAATTGTATGTAATTTATAGAATACAGTCATGCTCTTCAAGTGAGATATTATATGAAATAAAAACATAAACTACTATTGTGACCGTGTCATATTGATGAATGATGAACACAGTGTATTGGGGTATGGATTCTTTATTGCCAGGATCTTGTTCCACATATAAACATCAATAAAGTGAAAATATCGGCCCTGAAAGAAATAAAATACAATAAGTAAATGACATCAAACAATATATTCAGTTTAATGCAGTCCTCATACATCGACACAGATTTAAATAAAAATAGATTTAACAGATTATAAATGTTCCAAATTCATGAATGTGTAAAAAGGGAAATAACTCTTACAATTTACAGAATTACCAAAATCCTGTTTAGATAGAAATTTTAAGTTTGAATAATTTATCAAAGTTTATCAAAAATGTAAAAAACAAGTAATAATTCCTATAGCTTACCAATTTATGGAATTAGGCTGACTGCTACAAGAAGCTGGTAACAAGTTGTTCAAATATTACATGTATACTGAACTGAATGTGGTCTGTATTTACTAATACTCGAATTGAAATCTTGTAAAACACAAAATAATGTATAATGTTGAATAATTATGTAAGGGTCGAGACAGACTCGTCTCACAGCCGGTATCGTTGGCTGTCCCTGCGAGAAGGAAGTGCCCCAGCACATCACATTGAACAATAGAAAACTTACCGCCAAAACCTTTGGCCAATAAAACTACGTAACACGTAATGTCAAAGGTTGAAAAGGTCAGCCAGTCAGAATTAGTAACATGCAAAGTGAAAAGTGCAATGATGATAATGAAAACTATAAACAATTTGAGATAAATAAATATTCTTTATTAATTATTTATTTACTAAAAACCACTATGACAAAGGCTGATAACGATGTTTCCTATTTCTGACAGAGGCAGGAGGTGATGGGGTTGGAAAGAGGATTTTGGCCGACGCCCACTCTGAGTATGAGCGCTGAGGCAGAAAAATGTGGCTACCATTCTGTCGTACGACGACAACTTTATGGACATGGTGTGTCGTGATGCATTTGATGGACACGATGTAGGACGGGTAAGGAGTGAATCTTCATATCCTTGTGTATGTTTAGTTCCACTGGTTTCATTTTGAACAGGTTCCAGCAGTGCATGACCTATATGAATATTGTCTGTTGTAGATGCTGGCTCTTTCAGTACTAGACACCATTCTGTCTATGGACAAGTTCCAGCAGTGGATGACCTTTCTGTCCTCTAAAGGTTACCTCCAACACCTGGTGGACAGCCTTCTCCATGACGACCAGCCGCTACAGACCCTTGTGTCCCCCACCCCCAACTCAGAGTGCTGTACATCTGCCTGTCTAAACTTGTAGGTCTTCCATTATTACCTTATTCTGCCCTAATTAACATTTGTCATCATGCATCTAACAACACATTTATCTGTAACACATTCAAAAATTATGATTTAGCAATAGTCCATTGATATATTGATCATGTTGATATTAAATTTAAGGGCTCTGACATATAAATACAAAGTCACTGTGTGTCACAGAGTTTACATGTAAATAGATAAATACAATGACTGTGTTACAGAGTTTGTTGACGTGGGTGGCAGAATCTGCTGTGGAGGCCCACACCTTGTTACAGTGTGGAGTCATGCAGAGACTGGCTGGATGTGTCATCTTTGACCTTCGACCTGACTTTGACAGGTGGGTGTGTCAGCTATAGGGTCTTCTGAACAGGTCGAGGAAACTATTTTCTGTGACGTCGGAATAAATTTACATGTTAAGTGAGGTACCAACGTGACTGACAAATCGACCAATCAGCTCAATGAGTTGCATTATGGTCTACTACAAAAATACTACACATGACGTGTTTCTAAAAGGCCCAATTTTTAAAATCGCTCTCGGAAAAACGTGATGCATTTTTCCAAGCATTTTACACACTTAATACAATATGAACATCATTATCTACTAATTTCATGCTCACATTTATATACAAATGATTTACAATGATAAAAATTAGGGTTTTCTCCACTCCATTGTACAAGTCCGTTTGTTGACAGCTTTCCCCGTGCTGTGATTTCAGTGAAAAGTCAATTTCACGTGACTATTCCTTGGTCCAAAAACAATCAACTCTGAGGTGTGCTCATGTATTGTCAATGTTTCCAACGTATACAACTTTGAAATATATGCTACTCACGTTCTATGATCAATGTGCATGAGGGTTTATATAACAGGTAAATAATAATAAAAAGAACAACTTAAGAATTTTTTTTTGATTTATACAATGCAACTTTTAATTTCTAGTAACAAAAAACTGAGCAACAACTAAATACCCAGTAAATTTAAACAGTAACATGTCAAATTAACGAATATCGAGTTAAAGAACTTGAGTCTTATTTACTTGTGATGACTTTCTGAGCGGTATTTCAAAGTACTATTTAACAAGGAAAACTTACTTCGTTTGTTAATGTGAGCATGGGGAATCTTAATACTTGATATCGCGATTACTTAACTTAGCTTAACTCTTTCGCGATAGAGGTAGGAAACGTCTGTTTGGTGGGGGCAAATGTTCTATTGAATTCAATGCAAGATCGATCATTGTAGAATTTATAAGGACAGATAAGTAAAAAATCCTAGTGGAACACCTTTCTAAAAAAATTGCTGAACTAGCCTAATAAATTTTTGAGAGGAGCCAATCCTAAATTGTTACATTTTTAACTATTTTTTTAACTAAGCGGACTCTTCTCGTTAAATTTTCATTGAAAATCGTCACATTTTAAAGCAGATAAAATATTCTAAACTTTCCTTATTTGACAATCTACTATTTGGAGTTCTATATCTGGCAAAACATTGTGCTTTCGGCATTAAATGTCAAATTATTCGATTGTCACCTACTGTAAACAATGTCATGTGCCCCAGAAATTTAGAACTTTCTCGACTCCCCCGCAAAAGAGCGGTAGTAAGTTAGATAACTGAGAGGAACTCATTGGTATTCGCGATATTACGTATTAGTACCTAATCTTCGTATTTTTCATAACACATTTCAAAAAAATTATTAGCTGACTTTCCTGCAGTCGTTTGAAATCGCGTCCTAAATTTCCCTGACCCACGTGTTTGTAGTAAAAATAAACATGTAGTAGACCATAATGCTTTTCGGCTCATTCACTGGATTGGACCATTGTTTGCTGTGAGCACCTCTGTGCGCAATGACAACAATATAATCGCAACAATATCCATATAAGGTAGTTTCCTTGACCTGCTGAATGTCTACGGAAATCAAACATGTCAAAGTACTATGAAAATGTACAAAATTATTAATAGCAGTTTTAGGATATACAGTTTGGAAGTTTATATATATACTGAATGAGGATTAAAAGTTATGTAAGCATTGCCTGAGCAAAATTGCAGTCATGTTGATTGTTGACCTTGTTATGATTTTTACAGAGATAAAGCCGGTGTAGATACAGAGGAGGACTTCCTGCCCAGCCCCATGGCCCGCTATCGATTGTCAGCTTCTCTTTGCCGCCCTCAAATTCTGTCTGGCCATGTTAACTTCACTGGGCATAGAAGACTGTGGCAATCAGGTGAATATCTTCTCCAGCTTTAGATCTTGGTTAAGGACATATGCAACATACCTTTATACCTACTGATGGATTTCAAAGATATTCCAAATTTAAACTTATAATATAATTACATGTTCATAGACAAAAAATCAGCATGCCTTACCAGAGGTTTTGAAAAGATATTGAATTTTGAAAATTTTTGCATAATTCAAAAAAAAATGTACAAAAATTATAAAACACAAATTCCAGATTTTAATTCATCAAAAATTGTTTTAGAAGAGGTGTACAAATCCATATATAGACTTTAAAACTATTGCACACAGATCCTTCCTTTAGTGGAACTCTTCAACTCCAGGGAAGAACCCCAAAAAGTTCAAGCTACGTTGCGTATGACCTTAATGCAGAGTCCCTGGAACTGATAACAGCTTTTAGATGCTTTCTAGAAAGTCTTTATATCATGTAGAATTTATCATCAAATTTTGATTAGTGGGTGTCTATATTCTTGTGAACATATATCATATTTAAGTCAGACATAGATACAAATCAATGGACCGATACTCTTAGAAAATTATTATCTTGGGAATGTAAAATTTGTGAGTAAGGGATGACCCATTTATAAAAATTTCGGACAACAAACCACAGAAATTTTACCGTATTAACCATTCCATGCTGTTATAGGTGATGAAGTTTATCTAACGGAGAAGTTTTCCATGGAATTCTACGGGACAGGCAGCCCAGGAGTTTAAGTCTCCCTGCTCTACGTGAACTAGCCCTAACTACAGCGGTACTGACACGACCTAACTCCAGGGGTAACTAAATACTAGTACTGTTATCTTATTTTTAACATTTACATGTACTGGTAGTGTTGTGTTCAACAAAACTCATCAATAAAAGTTAAATAATATTATTATTTAAAATCTGACACCATATGCCCCTCAATAAATGTTTAAACTAACTATTTTTGTGGTTCAATTAAAATCACCAATTTGTACATTGTATCTTCATTTGTAATGTTCTACAAAACAGGCATTCCAGATGCGGAATTTGATGACCTTGACCCAGCTGGAATAGAGTTGAAAGGTCAAAATGTCAGGATTGAGAGACAGATGTTGGCTTTGATGCCAAAGTACTGTATATTCAAGAGAGTCAACAGACAACTCAAGTTACTGGAGTCTGACGAGTCGACTTGCGGGAAGGACTTAAGTTCAGAACTTGTGGTGGTATTTTTAGAAGTGTCCTCCAATGTGACCTCCTATTGTCGAGCTGTCATCTCAACCTCAGGTAAAACAACAAACTTAAGGACATATCTTGTCAGATGATCATTTAAGTGTTGATAAACCTGTCAGAACTACAAAAAAGTTTTGAAGTTGTAAATCTTTCAATTTAAATTTATGTAATTTAAATTATGTTGTTACCTTTATAAAGTGTCAGAAGCAGATAATACCTTTATAAACATTGTTTAGTGCTGGGCATTAATAATGATGATGGCAAACTTTATAAAATATTATAGACAAATAATAACTTTGTAAAGAGGTAGAGCCACTTTAGGCCTAATTTGGCCCTGAGAATTTCTGAAAATTCAAAACTGCTCAGTTTAGGTTACAAATGCAGTATTTATCACTTGGACTGTTGGTGACCATGTATCTATTAATTGTGACGTAATTTCACATCTAGTCAATGCATTATGACGTCATAAAATGCGTCATTTTCCTCATATCCTGTAAATTCCTTTGAAAATGACCTAAAGTTGAAGCATTTTTTCAATATTTCATATAGAGCACAACCTCTGATCCAAAATATGCCAATACATAATGAAAGGCCTATTTCTGAAGATCCAAAAACATGTTTTATTTTTTGGATCGTGGGCTGTGCTCATATTTTAATTCTTTGCTGAAGGTAGTCAAATAAGCATATTTTCTGCAAATTTCAAGAACATTGCAATTTCTCAAAGCCTGTTTTCAAATATTTAGATTCTCAAAACGAAATTTCATTACAGAACATGAAAGCACCAAGTGTCTACTTTATTTTGATATATGAAAATGGAAAGAGGGTGATAGTTAATTAATTGATATAAGTACAGGGCCATTTTATGCATAAGATGGCTCTTGCTCTTTACATATTAATCATTGTGTCAGGAGATAAATCATATCCAAAATAAATACTTTAAAACGAGAAAATTTGGCGCATACGTATCTTAGCCCAAATACAAGTAGGAATGCATTGGTGCAAATAAATTTTAGCACTTGCACTTGCCATTAAATCAGGGACCTGTAAATATATATATAAATGTGATATTTTTTATCCACCCCCAATTTGTCTTTTTGGTTAGTCAATCACGGAAACACAATATCACTCTCATAATTAGGTAAACATTCGTCAACTTTTCTTTAGTGTTGCAATCACATGGACGTGGCACAATGTTAAATTTTATTTTAAATAAAAGAAGTAGAGTATTTACGCATTTTATTCATATTATAACAATGAAGTTACTTTGATAAACGGTTATCTTCTTCTTCTTTTTGTTCGCCGAATCACACTTGAGTCCCAGTCTCCTCTACAAATCTGGTGGTCTTCTGTAGGGCTTCCACTGGTCCATAAAGCTTCTCTTGTAGCGTTGTTGGTGTTGGCCATGTGTTGTTTCTCAGTGCCTGGTGTATTCTGCAGTGTTGTAGGAGGTGTTCTGTATTCTGCTCAGCTTCTCCACATGGACACATGGGTGATGGTATGACTTTCATGACTCTATGCAGATGTTGGTTGAGTCTATTTTGTCCTGTCCTAAGTCTGAAGATGGTCGTCTGCTCAGGTCTAGCCAGTTGGTGATAGCTGTCTTGTTGTTGAGGGGTTCTGTGTAGAGATGTGATGATGGTTTTCATCTCTGAGAAGCCTACTTGGTTTTCATATTGCTGTTGTTTGGCTCCTTCCTTTGCTAGCTGATCAGCGTTTTCGTTTCCCTTGATTCCGCAGTGAGATGGTATCCATTGTAATGCTGTTTGAAGGCTTTTGATGTTGTGTAGATCTTGTTCAAGTTCAGGGAGTTTACCGTTGTTAATGGCTTGCAATACAGATAGGGCATCTGTCAGGAATACTACAGTTATTGTTTTGTTGGCCTTGTCTCTGATGGAGCGTACTGCATGGGTGATGGCTTCTTCTTCGGCTTTGTAGTTGGAACAACGAAGGCCTGTTGGTATTGCCTCTGACTGTTTTTCTCCGTTAGGGTATTCGATGTAGATACCCGCTCCTCCTTCTGTTGTTGCATTTTTGGCTGATCCGTCTGTATAAACTCTTATCCAAGATGTTGAGGGATACTGTTCTTCTATCATACTGATTGTAAACGTTTTTTTGACCAAATCTGATTGTTCGTTTTTAGCAGTGATTTGTGGGACTGAGGTGTGTATGGTGACATTTCCAGTTTTCTCTGCACAGGGGCTAGCTGTAAGTATAACCATAAATGGTAATCATAATCAAGTATTGTCTGCAAGCTCAATCGCCATGCTTGATTGCATTGTTTACTTTAGAGCGATAGATGATTGACACGGGGAGAAGCCAAACTTTGAAGGTGCTATAGTAAGTATCGGGTAACAACTAACAATAATTTTATTAAATTAAAATTTGGCAGAAATTTCTTGATCGATCCGACCATGTACAGTGCTTGTGTATATATAAAATCTATCGGCCCTTAGATATTATGTAATCGCACCTCCATTTACATGTACTTATGTGAAAGTTTGAACATTAACCTACAAAAAAAATTTAGACATCCGTTATCGCACAAAAAAATTTAATGTCAAGGGGCTCTTGCGCCAAAGGCACTAACATTATTGGTGCGCCAAATATTCTTGTTTTACAGTAACATATAATGGAATTATCCTTATTCTTTCTCAGAAGCCTTTACCATATTGTAAATGTTAAGTTATATCAGCATCAGGAAAACATATTGTAACTTTTTGTATAATATGTCAGATTTTTTTTCAATTTATAGGACCAACATCTCAGTTTTCTCGAGTTCTGTTCCAACCGAGTCTGGATGAAGCCCTTGCTAGAGCTTTAGAAATTAGTACTGATGGTAAGTTATTTATAGCACTAGAGGTCAGAGGTCAATACCTGTTATATTGAATAATTTCCTTCACTCTAATTGGCTGAGATCCAAGAATGTTAGAAAAATAATATGCCATATTGACCTGCACGTCACCTTTCAGGTCAATATAAGAAATTATTGTAGGTCAATATAATAAATCATGTGACCCTCCAGGTCAATATCATAAATCAGTGCAGGTCAATATAATGAATTATTGACATCTTCTATTTTTAGCTCACCTGAGCTGAAAGCTCAAGTGAGCTTTTCTGATCACATTTTGTCCGGCGTCCGTCTGTCTGTCTGTCCGTCCGTCTGTCTGTCCGTCTGTCTGTCTGTAAACTTTTCACATTTTCGACTTCTTCTCAAGAACCGCTGGGCCAATTTCAACCAAACTTGCCACAAAGTATCCTTGGGTAAAGGGGATTCAAGTTTGTTCAAATGAAGGGCCACGCCCTCATTCAAGGGGAGATAATTGGGAATTAATGAAAATTTGGTGGCATATTTTCTTCTTCTTCTCAAGAACCACTGTGCCAGGAAAGATGAAACTTATGGGGAACTTATGGGGAAACATCCTCAGGTAGTGTAGATTCAAGTTTGTTCAAATCATGACCCCCGGGGGTAGGGCGGGGCCAAAATAGCCGACCAAAGTTTTACATAGAAATATGTAGGAAAATTCTTTAAAAATCTTCTTCTCAAGAATGACAAAGCCATAATTCATCATATTTATATGGAAGCATGCTCAGGTAGTGTAGATTCAAATTTGTTCAAATCATGACCCACGGGGGTAGGGCGGGGCCAAAATGGCCGACCAAAGTTTTACATAGAAATATATAGGAAAATTCTTTAAAAATCTTCTTCTCAAGAATGACAAAGCCATAATTCATCATATTTATATGGAAGCATGCTCAGGTAGTGTAGATTCAAGTTTGTTCAAATCATGACCCCCGGGGGTAGTGCGGGGCCAAAATGGCCGACCAAAGTTTTACATAGAAATATGTAGGAAAATTCTTTAAAAATCTTCTTCTCAAGAATGACAAAGCCATAATTCATCATATTTATATGGAAGCATGCTCAGGTAGTGTAGATTCAAGTTTTTTCAAATCATGACCCCCGGGGGTAGGGCGGGGCCAAAATGGCCGACCAAAGTTTTACATAGAAATATATAGGAAAATTCTTTAAAAATCTTCTTCTCAAGAATGACAAAGCCATAATTCATCATATCTATATGGAAGCATGCTCAGGTAGTGTAGATTCAAGTGTGTTCAAATCCTGACCCCCAGGGGTAGGGCTGGGCCAAAATGGCCGACAAAAGTTTTTAAAGATATATATATAGGAAAATTATTTAAAGATCATTTTTTAAAAAAGTAGCAAATCCATGATTGGTCATGGGACTACTTTTGGATTTAAACTTTACAATAAAAAGCCATTTTCTACTTTTTCCTACCCTTAGTGCTCAGGTGAGCGATGTGGCCCATGGGCCTCTTGTTTCTGTTACAATGTACGTGTTCTTGTTGAAATTTCTTGTTAAAACTTTCAATTAAAGCATAGAAACAGTCTTGTAGGAGTTTGCTATCATTTAATCATGTGATAAGATACACTGTCATGTAGATATTGCTATTTTTTGCGGTTAATACGATGATTTAGACACCTGAGGAGAATATTCACTGAGCCAAAATATTGTACTTCGAAGGTGGCTAAATCATCATATTGACCTAAAAAACAGCAATAATTGTATATTATTATATAAAAGGGTAGAGGTCTTTATTTTTAAACATTTCTTGTTTTAAATGTACTTGTAACATATCTTGTTGCAGACACTTCATTCCTGAGAAGCAGTACATGTACAGTCCAGGCCCTGAGCCTAGGGGTGGTGGTGTACCAACTCTGTCAGTGTGCTAACCACTTCATGTCTGTGTACGAGAGTCACAAACAACACCTCCGTAAGCTACAGAGTCTGGCTGATCTTAGTACAGACGACCTCAAACAGGTACAGAGATAATAATAAAATCAAAGCATAACATACGACAAGAGATGAAATGGGAGAAGGTTGTTATTTTTAGTCATTTAGGTTATATGTGTTTTATGTATATTTATATTTATATATGATGTTATTTAATCTGTGTTTTAGTTTTCTGGAGTTGAAGAGAAGCTCGCATCTCATCAGAGACTCGCTAAAACGAGCCTCACCAAAATCGTGCACTACAAAGAAGAACAACTGCAGTACTTTGCTTGTATCCTTAATGAATGAAGAGTGATACTATAAAATAGGAATAATAGTTTTTTGTTTGAAGTTGAAGCAATTTTTAGGTCACCTGAGTAAACTAGTGTGACCTATTGCTATCCGTTTTCATCGTGCGTTGTGTGTTAACAATTGAACATTTCCAGCCTCTTCTCTGCAACCACTGAACCAATTTCAACCAAATTTGGCACAAAGCGTCTATGGGTGAAGGGGAACAAAAATTATAAATTTCATGGTCCCTGTCCCCCTGGGGCCTGAGGGGTGGGGCCAAAACCACTAAAATTAGTGCAATCTTTAAAAATCTTCTTCTCTACTCCTGGACGTCAAGCAGTCAAACTGTTTGCATGATTGTTATCAGCATTGAGTCCTCTATCAGAATTGTGAATTTCATGGCCTTGGGGTCAGGGGTTTTAATGCTAAAGGGCAGGGCTAAAACGAGTATATAGTGAAAATGCATTATTTCTTTGAAAATCTTCTTCTCTGATCCTGGGTATTAAATAAACTAAACAAGTACATAGTTATGATGAGCAAGAGTGCCTCTACCAAAATTGTGAATTTTATGGCCCCAGGATCAGGTGTTCTGGTGTTGGGGCAGGGCTCTATTGATTACATAGTGAAAATACATTAAATCTTAAAAAATCTTCTTCTCTGCTCCTTGGTATTAAATAAAGTAACTAAGTGCATACTGATAGTAATATGATGAGCAAGAGTGCCTCTACCAAAATTGTGAATTTTATGGCCCTTAAGGGGAGACAGGACACATGTCACATGACTAAAAAGACATATCACGTCATAATCGGTGATGGTATACATGTTAAACGTTGTAAAAATCAACAGTTCTTGTGTATTTTTTTATCCTTAATTCTAAAATTGTTTTTTAAACATTTAATTTTAGAAATTATTATTAATAAAATTTTTAAAGATCTTGCCACTATTTAGATATTGTGAAGTTGCCAAATCCACACATCTGTTTCTCTTTACCCTGCAGTCTGACGTCAGTGACGTCATAGACGTAGTGTTTGAATTCTCAGTGCAGCGAGATCAGGTATACACACCAGTCATGATCAGTTTTATTTCATAATAAACAGGTCACAGTCAATGTATCATGATAAATTTCAGAAGCAGATTTTTTAAAATTAATATTTTTTCGTGTTTAGTAGCAAAGATTCTCTCTATTTAGATAATTTTGAATGTTTATATTTTCCTGTGACGTCACAATTGATTTCCCGCACTCGGAAAATACAAACATGAAGCGTTTTTATCATGCTTACGTCTAATTCAAATATGTCCTGTGCGATATTGAGGTAAGCTTCACCCTGTGATATTTATGCAGTAAATAATTACGATGAAGGACTGACATTCAATCGTAAATTTAGAAATATTTATTGACAGAATTTTTTCCAAATGAGGTTTTTGTCGTTTAAGCTGCCTTGAAAAATGCAGAAATTATCCCACCCAAATACTATATTAAATTAAAATAATTGCTTTCAGATAATTTTAACACTATGAATATTATGAAATATTTGAGTCTATAGAGTTATCTATCATATTTTTCGTTTGTGCGTAAAAATTCGCATTATGGACTCCTTTATGGGCCTGTAAACATGAAGTATCTAAACTCCATACAAACTCTAAACAGGGCGGTATTTGTGGGGCGATATCTTTTAAATGAGTCAAGAAATCCCATGACAGGACCGTTTTAAAATGTTAAGTACATATTAAATTAGTAATATAAAAAATACGAAAAAAATTCATTGACAGGAATTTTTTCAGCTAAAGGTCCTGTTCCTCCTTAAGGATCAGGGTTCTGGTGTTAGGGCAGGGCTCTATTGATTACATAGTGAAAATACATTAAATCTTTGAATTTTTTTTCTATGTCCCTTGGTATTAAGCAGATGAACTACCTATATAGTTATGATGAGCAAGGGCCCTAATCTTCCAGAATTGTTAATTTCAAAGCCCCAGGGTGAGGGGTACCATAGAGGGGGGGCTGTACTTATAGACTGAAAATGAATGAATTGTTTGAAATCTGCTCCTTGGTATTAATCAAATAGTTTTGAAAAGCAAGGGTGCCTTTTCAAAAATTGTGCAATGTGTGGACCTAAGGTCAGGGGTTCATGTGTGATAGGGGCACCACTGATTATTGCTGAATATTACTGATTAGTTGATATGCATTTTTTGTTCTGCTGTCCTGTCTATGGGTATTAAGTAACCAGACTAAGCAGTTGCTAAGTGTATAATTATGATGATCAATGTGCCTCTTTCAAAATTGTGAATGCCATATAGCATCTGGCTTAAAACATGAATCAAATTCAACCACTGAAAAGTTGTTGCATGATGCTCAGGTGACCTATAAGGCCCATGGGCCTCTTGTTTTTAAAATGTTGGCAAGTTCTGCACATTTTCAAACATGAGGATAGGTAGAAGCATTGAAAACCTAGAACAAACATAAATCACAGTAATCTCCCTTGACTGTGCTGCAGACATCTTGGAGAACTGTCTGTTTATGTTGTGGCGCCACCTGGAGTATTATCTCATTCACTGCGTTCCTGTCAATCAGCAGACATCCTCATACCCAAGTCAGACTCACAGACACACTCAACTCAGGAGGCTTCAAGGTTAGACAGGCTCTTCGTTTCTCCTGCAGACGAGTTTATACCTTTTCATCTTTTTTTGTCGCAGTGAAATAAGTATTGTATGCAGGGAAAATTTTACATTCAATTTTATTTTTCTTCACAAGTGTGAGAAGTTTTGGTGAATTTAAAATAAGGCTAAATTGTTTGAAAAAATACCGGTAAGTGGGCAAAAATAAACCCGAATGAAAATAATGTTGCATAAAATAATTTTTTTTTTTATCTCAGTGTGTAATGTACTTCTGATATTTGATAAGTTAATCTTTAAATGTTTACAGATTTGACTGGGATTTGCGAATCTGATGCAGACTCTCTATCAGACATAGACAGACAGCTTATGATGGGGGTGACCAGTGATACTGAAACAGACAGCAAACTCTGCCATACATGACTCACTCCTCAAAAGGATACAAAAGATTGACCAGGTAGTGAAAGATTTAGTTCAAATTCATGTTACCCCTTCCTAATTTCCACCTTAGAAGTGGTTGATCTCTCCTTCCATGGTCCAAATTTAACCCTCCCCACAGACATAATTAAAAAGTGTTTCCTCCATCCCTTTCCTCCAGCTTGCTTTAAAATTGGTTCAATGTTTTGTGAGATAAAATGATTAATGGAAATTCGCTTATCGTATGGAACACTGAAATAAGCATATTTATTATGTTCCCCAAACGAAGTTGGGGAACATATTGTTTTTACTCTGTTTCTTATTATTATGTCGCCCCGAACGAAGTCGGGGACGACATATTGATATTGTACGCATGTTTTTTTTATCCAGGCTGTTTCTCGGAGATGGCTGGGACAATCTTCCTGAAACTTTCCTCAAAGGACGATCACTGGTTGTAGTTGTGCAGTGAGGTTGTTCAGTTCCAATATGTCTACCGTTGCCATGGAAACCTGTAAAAAGCGACAAATTTTGTCCGAGAGTGTACTCTCTGGTCCCTTAAACGTTCGTCATGAAACTTTTCTTATTTTAATGATTAGTATCTGTAGTTATGCAACTCGCATTTAAAATTTTCAAATAATCGATTATTGTCATGGAAACCAGGTGAAAGTTAAAATTCTTTAATTTCGATTTTCTCAATAACTACGCAGGCAATCGTTTTGAAACTTTCAGTGTTTATTCCTTGCAATGTGTCAAAGTGATTTCTACTTTTAAAAAAATTGTAATGAGTCGCTCACTGTTGCCATAGAAACGAAACAGAAAAAAAGATTCAGATGTACACAGGTGTTCTCCAAGGTCTAGGTCAAAGGGTCAAAGTTCTTGGTGTCCAATAAAAGTTCTTTTCACAAGGATTACATATTTGAAATACGAAAGCCCTAGCCCTTACCGTTCAAACGTAAGGTACTATGTTCAAGACACCCCCCCCCCCCCTTTTTTTTTGAAGCGCACTGCCAGGTAGAATACACAGATATAACATATACAATTTACAGGTAACGTTTTAAAAGTTTCATTCATAAAATTCAGTTCTCCTGATGTGATTTGATAGTTTTCCAACAGCCATTCTTCTTCTGTCTTGTCTCTAGATTTTATAATTATTTTGTTTTTTCTATATAAAAAATAACGATTGTCAACTTCATTTATTAGCATTTCGCGTTTTTTGGTTTATCTATTACTTGTATATTATTAATTTCATTAAATGGTGCAAGAATAAATTAGAAAATTGGTACGTTATATTCATAGTTTTTATTCTTTCATAAATCTTTGGATCCGCTCCTATACAGGTGCGCTAAGCCTTGATCACTACTGTAAACAAAACATTCATCTCGCCGAAAATGTTCATGATTCCGCTAAACTGAGAAATTTTACACATGATTTAACATTTCATAAGAAACATCAGACCTGTACAATACAGAAATGCTCGAATTGAAGGGGAAAATTCAGGAGTTATTGATGGAAAAAATTCAGGAGTTATTATGTCGCCCCGAACGAAGTCGGGGACGACATATTGATATTGTACGCATGTTTTTTTTATCCAGGCTGTTTCTCGGAGATGGCTGGGACAATCTTCCTGAAACTTTCCTCAAAGGACGATCACTGGTTGTAGTTGTGCAGTGAGGTTGTTCAGTTCCAATATGTCTACCGTTGCCATGGAAACCTGTAAAAAGCGACAAATTTTGTCCGAGAGTGTTCTCTCTGGTCCCTTAAACGTTCGTCATGAAACTTTTCTTATTTTAATGATTAGTATCTGTAGTTATGCAACTCGCATTTAAAATTTTCAAATAATCGATTATTGTCATGGAAACCAGGTGAAAGTTAAAATTCTTTAATTTCGATTTTCTCAATAACTACGCAGGCAATCGTTTTGAAACTTTCAGTGTTTATTCCTTGCAATGTGTCAAAGTGATTTCTACTTTTAAAAAAATTGTAATGAGTCGCTCACAGTTGCCATAGAAACGAAACAGAAAAAAAGATTCAGATGTACACAGGTGTTCTCCAAGGTCTAGGTCAAAGGGTCAAAGTTCTTGGTGTCCAATAAAAGTTCTTTTCACAAGGATTACATATTTGAAATACGAAAGCCCTAGCCCTTACCGTTCAAACGTAAGGTACTATGTTCAAGACACATTCATTCCCCCCTGGATTTTATAATTATTTTATTTTATTATATAAAAAAATTTTTGAAGCGCACTGCCAGGTAGAATACACAGATATAACATATACAATTTACAGGTAACGTTTTAAAAGTTTCATTCATAAAATTCAGTTCTCCTGATGTGATTTGATAGTTTTCCAACAGCCATTCTTCTTCTGTCTTGTCTCTAGATTTTATAATTATTTTGTTTTTTCTATATAAAAAATAACGATTGTCAACTTCATTTATTAGCATTTCGCGTTTTTTGGTTTATCTATTACTTGTATATTATTCAAAAAGTCACTTCCGGTTTTGAGTTATTTCCCTTTAAACGAAAAATTATAGGCTTTCATTTCCAGACAAAGGCTCAGAGACCACTAGAGCTGGAGCAGAAATTTTACTGGTTTTAGATAACAGAAGGATTGAAGTTGTGCACATCGGTTTTTGTTTTTCGATTTCTCTATTCAAAATGGCGCTATACAGGGGTCAAAAAATAGAACGCCTAAAAGAGCGAAAATTTACACATGTTTTCCTTTTTATTTTGAAAACTAAAAATATTTTGTTAAGACATATTGAACAAAAAATGTGCATAATTGCAAGAGCTTTCATATAATTCTATTCAAAAGGGCCTGGTCCCTATGATTAGGGATTTAGGGAGCTTGAAAGTTTTTGCTTTATAACTCAAAAACGGTAAATATTTCGATCTAGATTATACGATCAAAATCGTTCTTTGACACCTTTTTGATCTGATGAGAATGTTTATTTGTTCGAATATACTGGGGATATTGCGTAACACGAAGTAGAAAGCAGGCCAGGTAAACAGGTAGCGTTTTTCAATCGGAAAGAAAATCAGATCTCTTCATGTGTATAATTTACACAAACTTCCTATCAGTAATATACCCTATGGTATTTAATGTTAATTTTCTTCTAAATAGTGCTTTATACATGCTTTACGGTTCACTATTAAATTATTTATAACGATTAGGCCAGGTAAAATTAATCTTTAGATTCTCATCCTAATTTGCTAAAAAATTGGGGCGGGTGGGCGGATTTTATTTTTTATTTTTTATAATTGTTAAATTGTAAGTATTAACAGAACATGGACTCTTCGTACACATTTTTTCATTATGTTAATGCCAATATGAATAAATTTTATTTTTTTCATATTCTTTTAAATATGTTAAAGAAAATTATATTCTTGCTTAAATTATTAGATATTTATTGTTAATTAACAAATTATCAAGTACACGTATACGTACGGCACACGCAAAACAAATTGAGGTGGGGTTCTGATATCAGTAAATTTTGTATGCATAACTTCTCATCGGCCTTTCCCTATAGACCCTTTAGTTTTACGTACAAATCCCTCTGTTTTCTGTAAAATATCATAGATTTCCACCTTCCTCAAAAATTGGATCGTTCTTGAGACTTGACATGTTCGACAATAAAATAGGCCATATTTCCAAAATCTATAAAATATTCTAATAAAATATCTTACCAAAAAAACCTAGACCTGAACAGGTTTGATATTTAACATTTTCTTAGCACTAAACATTCTCTAAAGCCTGCCTACGATGTTTTATTTTATTTTTTGTTCAAATCAAAATCACACACAGTTGGAGATCGTTTAAACTTGACCAGGTGTCATTTTCCATGTCTATTTTTATAATTAGTTTTAAAAAATCTTTAAAAACTTGCTCATGAATGGCAGTGATGGTATCTAGATGTGTTTATGCTATTATTTTTTTCTCTGCCTTCTCTATACTGAAAAATAATCTGTTCCTTACATATTTAAACTGCTTTTATTGCCGATTTTTCTCCATCCTTCACATGGATCTTTTGCTATAAATAGCGACACGCGACTTTTAATACAGACGGGAGATAACTCTTAAACTTCACATAAATTCTTACTGAATAAAAATACATGAAAATACCTTTATTAACACCCAAAAATCAAAATAAAAAACGCCGGGGCGGGACATTTTGAGAGGGGCGGGCGGGGATGAGAATCTAAAGATTAATTTTATCTGGCCTTAGTCTTTCTTTTTTATTTATTATTAATTAGTTTTACAGTGAACACGTCTTCATAAAAGGAATATATTAAATCTATCTTTCTACATTGATTATTATAACAATTATAATTTATTTTAACTATATGCATTGAATAATTCACGATCATTAATTAGTTGTATACATTTGGCGATCTTCAAGATCGCCTAGATGTTATGTAATCCAACGCGCAAATCCCACGCTGTCTATTTAGGTCACTAGTGTACCAGCCACCTGTCGTAAACAATGCAAGTGTCAATGATCGTGTTAAAAATCCATTGTTTACAAAGACCTATCAATTTATAGAAATCATGTTTTTAATTTATCGAATCAATTATAATACTTCACCGATCTCTCATTTAATCGTAATTCGAAACACTGGTGCATTAATCATTTTGAATTGTGATCGCTTTCTGTGGCCTGTTCACGCAAAATTATTTCTGTATTCCGTGTTAATGTATGTAAATTGTAATTGAAAAGGGGCTTCGGCAAATAATTATAATTAGTGATGGAAGTCTTGTGATACGTAATGTACTATTATGTACGTTTTTTTATTTTTACCATCACTCTTTTGTTTCTCCATCATTTTTATTAAAATACATAAACATTGAAAGTTAAAAAAATACTTTAAAATAATTACTATTATTCACGTATTTGTAATAAACAGTTTACATCCAGCTTTGTCACGTTGTGTCTAAAATTTTGTAGCCCAGTCCTCATTTACAAGCACGTGTCCGCAGATAGCAGCGGGTATGTCGATTTGAGAATCCGTTGTGTATTCTGATAGTTACAAATGGAAAATTGGGTTTGAAATCATGTCGACTCCTTTCATATCATTCAATTTCACTCTATTTCAGCTTGTTTTAATCAATCGTAATCGCTTTTGCATTTATTCATTTCAAGTTTTATGCCTTTTGATAGCCGGAAAAAAAACACGAGCTAGGTTTACACCGTTTTTTCCTGTATTCATCGAAGTGGTAATTGTTTTATGAATCTTAAACTACATGTACGCATGCATGATAATTGTAAGTGGAGTTAACGTTTCTAATTCACAGGAGGAAATCCAACATGAAATTAAGCACTTTTTTGCTAATAAACTTAAAATGATATTGTACAGAATGGTATACTATTTCGTCCAATAAACAGAATATTTTACATGCCTTTACGTGTACAATTGTCAGTACGAATTTAATTGATGCAAAGCATCAAATTGGCTGCAAAGCAAAAAAATTCTTTCACATGCAAGGAAAGCACGTCAAGATATTCTAAGCTGAAATTGTTTTTCAATTTTTTTTTCAGGCTGTTTTCAAAGCAAAATAAAAAAATAATTTTACCGCATTTGCTCATAAATAGATTTATCGATGTTTAAAAAAAACATGTTCATTGATGTATAAGAAGAATTTATTGTCATCAAAATGAAGGTGTAGGCCTGTCCGAGCCTCGATACCCTGGATCTTGATTAGGAGATAATGCTCATGGTTTCTGTAGAGCAGACTATGGTGCAAACCGCAGTGCAAAATTAAAAAAAAATCTTCATGATCTTTGTGTCATTTGTAGATGTAGAGTAAGTTCAAAACAATTTTCACTAGAAGTTGAATAACTCCTCATTTTTTTATTCACCATGCACTTTAACCACATCATCATTATCCGGAAAATCAAGATACATGTATTTCTTTTCAAATCTTACATACTCTCGGGCTGAGGAGTATCTGATATAAACTCTTTTTTATGACCATTAATTATCGATGACCATGAGATATAAATGGCAATGAAATTGAAATATATTTCAACATTTAATATTAAGTTTAATCAAGTTTTTAAAATATTTGACGCATGATTTACTTGTTATAATTTACGAATTATTTTATTGAAGTAATAAAAAAGTCTCATTTTCCCATGTGCACTCTAGATAACACAATCACAAAAAGATTGGCCGCTACTGCAGCCGATAATAATTACATGTTTTATATGTATGAACTTTTACATAGCAGAGCGACCAAACATATACATCCAGAACTTTCAGAGTACGATTTTACAAAATTAGAAAATTCGTTATTGCCTATTTGTCATAAAATATACTCAGTAAATTAAATTCTTTCCTTCATTATTGAATGCCAATGTATTTAAATGATATTTTTAAGTAAGAAAAAATTTTGTTTATACATGTACATAACTTCAAGTTTTTCATGTGTACCTAAATTTTCTCCCCTATACATTTTGTTAGTTATTGAACTACTAATTTAACATTCATTGGGTGAATTCATGTAGTAAGAATTGCAGTGTAATTTTGGTTAAAGTGTTGTAAATCTAATCGAATTTGTAAAAACAATCATTGTTTGACACTTAGACAAAGAAGCTATTTTTAGAGAGATTATCTGTCTTAGGAGCCAGAATTTCATGTCCATATTAGGTAATTCATAGTGCGAGGGACAGGAAGATCCCGGGGGGTTCGTAGCCACGTGACCCCCAAACTAATCCGCATCAAATTTCATATAACATCATCATTCCTTTGTTCTAACTTCAGCTGGATGTACATGCTCTGTGTTTTTTGTTATTCCACCCACCTTCCCCAGACTGCACCTTTTGTAAAATTATGTTTCAAAAATGTTTTAAAATATTTAATTGTACATGTATATACCATCATTGGGGCTCTCACAATTTTTTTATGTATTCATGTTCAACTGCCTGTTTGGCCTGTTTTCCCCCATTTCAGATTAATTTTTCTCCTCTCACATTGGTAGCGCGTATGAACAGCGGTATGAACACAAGCTTGTTAACAAAATAAACGGCAATTCACAAAAAAGGAAAACCGGAAGAAAAAAGTGTCTGTATAGATGACAAACACAACTCATTAATTTGTTTTTGAACGACCCCATACGTTTCTTTCTTTCTCCCATGCATTTCGACTTTACAGAAAAAAGATCACTAAAACCTTTGGTTATATTAAAAGAAAGGTTTTGGACCTTCAAACGGCACTATATCCGAACAGCTATTATACAGCCTATCAAATATATCACGGCGTCAACAAAAGAATTATTTAAATATTTCAAAAAATACTAATTTCATTCTAAGAAAAGCCACGCAGCTGTATACAGACATTCCAAAATAATGTTTCATGGACTGACAGGTTGTTAAATTCTTCTCACTATTCACTATAATTAACCCATCCCTTAAAATGAATACAATGTCTTCCTTCTAAGCAGAGAATGTCAGTCGGTTGATTTGTTTTTGTACATGCATGTATACATGTAGTTTAAGGGTTGAATTCCGAGACTGAAAGTTACGACCTATTTTTATGTAAACCAATAATCATACATGACATGTTATGCACTGCCATGAATATGGCCAAGGCATTTGCTGTTTGTCGGACGTCTTCCATCCTTCCCACTTTCTGTCCTTCCGTCTCTCCTTCTGTCACACTTTGCCTTTAGCTCAGTTCAAAGCTCAGTTTCAAACAAACTATCCAAGATATTTTTATCAATCTTTATATACTGAAAGAAATTAATTAGAGTTATGCAATTGCATTAACATTTTTTAAAACTTGGCTTTATATACATGTACATAGAGAATAATACATACCCTTTTCCATATCACATCCTGTATCAGCCCGAGACACCAATATCAGCCAGAGGGCCGAAGGCCCGAGGGCTGATATTGGTCGAGGGCTGATACAGGATGTGATGTGGAAAAGGGTATGTTTTATTATATTTATTACATACTTAGTAATAAAATACAGTTGAGAAGAAAGTAAGTAAATAATCATGCATGGACTTCTTACATACATATACATAGTCTAATGTCTCATAAGATTTGGGTTTGTTTCTAATTCTATTTCAATGCACTTGATCCGTCATTTGAAAATATTCTATAGTATTACATGTATTTGTAAATTAAGATTAACCTTATTTTCAAAAAGTTAAAATTAAGAGAATATGAACGCACCAAAAATTGTGTATGATCACAAGTACTGTTTTGTGGTTTAATTTACTAAGGGTGTGATATTGACGTCACAATAGCCGCATCAGCCCTGCAGGGCTGATATGGATTTGCAGGGCTGATACGGATATCAGCCCCGCAAATCCATATCAGCCCTGCAGGGTTGATACGGCTACTGTGACGTCAGCCATATCGCATATGCAAAAAACCTGTATTTATTACTAAGTGTGTAATAAATGTATATACCGCACTTTTCTTAAATTAGTGTTTAGCTCAATTTTAAATATGCCATTTAAAATGGTGTTATCAAACTTCACATGTTGATGCATATTGATGAGAGCTATTTAATGGCATCACCATTTTTGAACTTGGCCTTTCTTTCGACCTTGACCTAACTCTTTTTATCTCAATTTTAACTCTAACGAGAGTTAGTTATTGCTTAGCACAAGGTCAATTGAAAAGATCAAGGTCACACATACAAGTATTCCTTTACAGTCTTTTTCCTAGCTAAACATTGTAAGTTGCTTCTCTTACAAGGTTTTTTACTTGTATATCTCTAGTATGTGGCCTTTGACCTCGACTCAAGGTTACGTCTTCTAGTTCGTAGCTCCAACGGAAGACCTATTCGTTGCTTTGCAACGAGCTCGGCTCTAGTTTCCTCTATTGTTGGTGCGTTGGTAACGATGTACAAAGTCTCTAAACCTTCACTAATTGCAGCGTGTACTGTTGATGGGTATTGTCATTACGTTCTTATCTATGTTTTTAAAAGCCATATGTAATCACAAAAGTACAGTTTTTTAAAACTGTGACTATATTTCAATGATACTATGCATCAAAAATACAATATTTTCTTTAGTTTTTACACTTTTTATATCAATAATATATACAGGTTTAAATTTAAACAGTAAAATTGCAGAATAAATATTACTTAACCAACTTAAACGCGGGCTATGTATTTTCTCTGCTACCATTCTCCCATGTTAAACAAAGAAAGAAATTCCTTTTAAGTTAAATTACTCTTGTACAATTAACCAAGTTTAAAAAGTACACACAACAGTATCTTCTCTACTGTTTTCACTTCAAGTCAATGGAAAACATCCTTTTAACCAATTGGAAACCGCTTGACGATTGTATACGATCCACTGCAAAAAGATAAAACATAATTATTTATAGAAATCATTATCTTAACTGAAACAATGATTTCAATATGGACAACTTGTTTGATATACCGGACTGATCACCTAATTTATGTTTTCAAAAACCACTTCATCAACAAAGCGATTTCCAGCTGACACTGAGTAGAAATATCCGAAGAGAAGCAAAAGACCAGTCTGTATATCAGTTGCGACCGACTTGTTATTAGATTTCTTTGACAACCCGCGATGACTAAGTTTTCGAAAACGATGTGATCGATGCGACCTCATAGAGTTTGTTTCATTTGTATCCCTTGATGATCTTTGTGATCTTACGGACGCCGTATCATTTGTATCAAGTGAAATGTTTCTCTCAGCTAACCTTGATGAAGGTTGTGTATATGCAGAGTGCACTGAGGAACAACTCTGTTGCATGAGGACGTTTTCAAGTAGAAAATCCCGCCAAAACTGTGTCGTCTGCAAGATGCAATAATAGTCAACATGTTTCACCGGATGTTGAAGCAGCTGGTGTACTTGGTTGAATTTCAATCCTAGGAGCCTGTGACGGGGCTACACTTGGTTGAGTCTCATATGAAAAATTCCTGTAATAACGAACATCATCTACGTACGACGAAGTTGTATCTGCTGATGATGCAGTTTTGAGTAGTCCATTGCTGGACACTGTCGACTCTTGGTGGAGCTGTGGGATTTCTGATAATGGGTGCAGCTGCTGTGGGGTTTCTGATAGGTGGCGCTGCCGGAGGAAGACGATGATTGGTTGGCTCAGATACAGGTGAGGATGGATCGTTTGGAACTCTGAGAGTGTAATGATTTCCACCCCGTGGACGCCTGAATACAGTGTCATAAACACTGTTCAGCTTGATCTTATTTCTGTTAGCAAAAGAAATTTGGTCAGTTATCAGTTATGATCACTTGTAAATATGCTGGGAAGAATTTGGACGTTTCATCAAAATGGTATATATAGCACCTATTTCATATTTATATATTACCTTTACTGATATATGTTAATTAATTAGAATTTTACAAAGTAAATTTACCTCCTGCAGTAAATGAGTCCCCCTATACATAGGGACAGCGACAATAAGGCTACAGTTACCGAGACAATCGTCCAAATTATCTCCTCAGATACTCCTGTTTCTGGTGAGAATGGATGAAAAAAAATTTATTTCAGGAGTTATAATTGAAATGTAAGTGGTTTGTTGTCGTTTACCATTAAATATATATTTTGCGTTTTAAAGACTTAAGATACAGTGTTTCCTTCCTATATGGTTCATCTCGTACCTTCTTCTTTTCAAATAGGTTTGCTCTCAGAATCAATGGGATGTGGTATAAAGATGGTTCGTGACGCCTTCTTTTCCTGACCATATTGTATGGTCGTCACCATATTTGAATCTTCTGTATCTATTAACATTCAAAATTCAGTATATGACCTTTCTGAATAGAAAAAATTAGGAAAAACTATCTATATAATGGTGCATCATAATCAAATGGAAAGCATGTCTTTTCCCCTTTCAAAATACTCCCTAGAATTTATTACTAATTTATTAAAGTTTCTACCTGAATTTAAAAATATTTCTAGAACTAACTTCTATGATAAATGTGATTCAGGTATTAATTACTTTTTCTGAAACAATTATCCGGATTGTCGGATGTTTCTAGATTCTAGACCGCTCTCTGTTATACTTATATATTGCTTTTTATCTGACAACAGTACATGTGTAAAAATACTTAAAAATTAAGAGCCTGGCTTTTGTGTTTTTTTATATTAATTTTTGTATGTACGTGTATGTTTGTTTGTGGGGTTCTTCTTTTATTTTTTAGAAAGGGGGGGTGTTGGTTGTTGTTTGCGTTTCTTACTCATACTATGATTAGAACTAGGGATGTCAACGAATATTCGAATATTCGAATATTCATTCGATGAGTTGATATTCGAATATAAATTTATGATTCGAATATTCGGATTTTAAGAATACAGGCATTTTAAAGATAGAAAAATTTGACAATTTTTATCAGAAATTGAATCAAAGTCGTACTGTTGACCAGCAATATGATTTGATTTAAAACAAAATAAAAAAGACACTCCTTTTGGATTACCTTAAAGGTGTGAAGAGTGTATCTATTGTATAATATAAATTATTCATTTGATCATTTAATTAGTGGTATAACAATGTCCTAGAATACTTACAATTAGTTTGTATTATTAAAAGGACACATGTTTTATGGTAAACACATGGATCCTTTGTTTACATATGCTTGTATATCATTTAAAATCATTAGCAGGAAATTAATAAGCTAAAAGTAATTCCTTCAAATTTTTCTCCATTAGATAATTGTTCTTCGTGGTATAAATCTGTAGGGGTTATCAGTGTAGACTTTGGTAAGACGATTAATTAATCTTGATCTTACTAAAAGAATCTTTTGAATTTTCAAAAAAAAAAAAAATTATTACATTTTGGATGTAAAATCTTCATATATTCTGTAAAATATTTTGAAAATATAACTACTGAGCATTTACAAAACTTTCTATGTATTTTTATTCCAAAATAATAGTATAAAACATATCTTGCTTTACAAAAGAGTGAAGATTTATAAATATTATAATGCAAGATTTATTTATTTTATCGAATATTCGAATATATTCGAATACTACTACCGAATATTCGAATATCAATTATTGACAATTTTGACATCCCTAAAATAACTACTTGTACAAATAAAGAGATAAAATAAATATAATAAAATACATTCTTAAATTCAGATCATCTTACTATGCTCGCAAAGGGCCTTGTGAAATTCGTTGCAACTTGTTTCCATTTTCTGAAATCTGTTTCCAGCTTTTCGCACCATCTGACATTTAGTTTGTGTAGTTCCTTAAGAAATAAGTATTTCAAATCAATTGAACAAAATCAAATAAAACATGTTCCTCAAAAAATCGAAAAGTTCGAAATCTGACAATCACTTTGTTGACATTTGCATAATCCTTATTGGGCCTTTTAGATACTTATACATAAGTTTGAATAGAAACTGTAATAACATATATTTTAATTCAATGTGTCTTTTCTTATTACAAAAAAAAATAAATAAACAATAACGAAGAAAACATTATGTAATTATTATTCTTTCAATATTTAGGTAAAGAGTCGAGCAACTGGCGGTTGCGGGAGGTTTCTTTACTCTCTCTTGTGTCTTGGTCCTAAGACTTAATGAATTTACTACCTGCTAATGCAATTTTGTTGATAATGTATTCTTCTCCTCTAGCAAATCCTGCGATTTCACTTCGTATTTTTGAGATCATATACGCTGAAGTAATATTAGAGATGCTATTGCATAAACGCCAGTGTTTTACACCCATACCATGTGCTGTAAAAAATTGATTATAAAAGACATGGATACTTCTTTTCTTCAGTTTACATTTTTTTTCTCAAATTTCTTATATAAATTATACTGATGTAAAAGGTGATGTTTACGATCCATTATGATGAAATATATGGAGATAACGAACAATAAACAAGCTCAAAAGTCATAAAACAATACAAAATAGGAGCAGAGCAAACTCGGACCTCCAAAACATGAGAGGTGGGATCAGGTGCTATTGAGGAGTGAGCATCCCCTACCAACCGGTCACATCCGCCGCGTGCTCATTGTCATGATCGAGAAAATAACGGAAAAATCCGTCGTCAATTCGTCTCCCCAAGCCCTCTGTTTTGGTCAAGAAAACCGAGTAATCCGTAGCGAAATTGGTATGAAACCAATGACCTTACTATTGTTGTGAAACATGTCAGCCATATCGCTAACCAAAGACCCAATACTAAGTGATAATCAAACAATAACAAAGATTTAATGTCTGATGGTAATTCCTCAAAATTGAATTTTAAAATGGTACACAGTTTCATTAGGCATTATAGATCTGCACAAATGATCTTTATTTATTGAAATTCTTAACTTATATTATATAGGGATTATATAATAAAAACTCCAAAACTATGTTGTTTATCTTCATAAATTGACATGTTGCACTGAAAGTTATGTATAGAATTTCCTCTTTGAAAAAAAATTTGACATATAAAAAAGTATTTCAGCTTATAAGGGAGCACGATTAATTGCCATCGGTATTCAAAAATTTCAGAAAACCTTATCTCCAAAACCCATTGATATTTTCAGTGAGGAACTCTTACACCTTCAAAATACCGATATATGTGCTTGTGTTTAGAATCACAATTATTTATCTCCATATCTAATTTTAACAGAATTTATTTTGTTTATGACCGATCACGAGAGGGGAAGATTTAAGAGATTCTCATGTTTTTAGTGAGGAAGCAGTTGTCTATGATGTCAAAAGTCTGTTTTTGATTCATTGCCAAAAAATAATAGTTATTTTAACCTTTTTAATTCTAAAAATAAAAAAAAATCAGAGTGTAAAAGATATCTTAATTTTGAGGCTTTTATCATGTAAATTATATAGAATAAAATATGTAAATGGTCAAGTTTCTCACCTTCCTGACACAGACTGAGGAGATGTCGATGACTGTTATAACGTCTGTGTCTTTCTATCACATAAGAACAAGCATCACCTAAATAAGAAAACAAGACAATTAAATTCATGACTTAAATACTAATCTGATATTAAGGGGCAATATTAAGAAATGGTGTATTATATGCATTCTACGAAAGGAATCTAAAAAGCCTATATACAAAAATGAAATAAATGGAGATAACAAACAGTAGTCGAGCTCAAAAGTCCAAAAAACAATAAAAATTAAGAGCGGAGAAAACACGAACCTCCAAAACATCAGAGTTGGGATCAGGTACCATGGAGGAGTGAGCATCCTCTGCCGACCGGTTGTACCCACCGTGTGCTCCTTGTCGTGATCGGGAAATAACGGGAAAATCCGTCGTCAATTCAGTGTGTAAATAATGGACTAACGATTAGTATGAAAAACGTCAGTAAGCATTTGACTCAATGATAATTTGAATTTGTTGACAAAGTCATTGTATCGACCATAGATCTTACGAAATGATGACTTTAAACGAGACTGCTGATATTCTTGTTTCATCAACTTGTTTGTCAATAATTTGCCTCGTTTCAGTTTGTGTCTCTTGCATATCCGAGAGATATAAACCCCGTGTGCAGGTGATAAAGGTATAATGCTGCATAAGTACGGGAAGTTGACGATTGAAAAGTGAAATCATCACTGTATCATAGAGCTTGGTTGTTAGAATACCACTAACACCTTTTTCAAGTAAAATATCCAGATATGGAACAGATGTGTCAGACTCTGTGGTATCTTTTACCTCAAGCTCATCAGGATATACATGTATCGTATCGAAATAAGAATGGAAGTAACCATTGTTAATTGACAATACGCCGTCGATATACCGGTATTTAAAGATATCAAAAATATATACAGAATCCTGAAGATGAAGTGTGAATCTGAGAGGCAGGGGATCTTTTACCTCTTATTCGGATGCGTTGATAAAAAATCACATAGAACACATTTATATTTTAATAAGTCTCTTAAATCTTGCCTTGACATCCCAAGTCATAAATAAGGCCGTCCAACCAAAGACTCTCATGGTCCTTTACCGTCAATAGATTATAGTCCAAGGTATCTGGTATATCAGCTGCCAAATGTCTGTATCCATCACCCTTAAACTCCTCTGTACAAATCGTATCTGCTATATGCCAGGTCATCGGGTGCTGAGTTACCAACATCTGGACATTACCACATGACGCTAACAAAACGGAAAGCCATTGGCTGTTTAGAATATGTTAAAATAATCTTAATTTTGAAATGAAGAAATAATTTTGAATGCATACCGACTTGTAGAAAGAAGAATATAATCCAAAATCCACATTTCATGTTGAAACCCCCTCGAATGTCGCCCTTTAAAGTGTTGAGGAATAAAACTATATAAACACATGATGATTAGGGAAACAGAGTTAAATTTGATAAGGAAGTTATGTTTTATTTGATGTGAATAGTTGTCATCTACGTATATAAGTCCAAAGCATCAACTCTGTATATATATAGTTTTATAGGATTCTGGTACTTGACATTTTAAAGAAGTATTGAACATAACAGGGGTTTTTGTTAAGTAAGACATTATACATGTAATATTTTACTTTATCAGACAGTATCATCAACTTGGCATTTTGTACGAGTACACGTTTGTCTCAGTGGTTTTTTTTTTAAACATAAAGAATATGGCACACAAGGTATTTGCAGACAAAGCATCAGAAAAATTATGTTATGAACACACAAATAATTATAATTTTCTGAATCACAGAAATTATTTTTTTAAAATCAAACTTCCTTATTATACAAATACTTATCGGGGACATTGATTTTTATAACAACTCGTAGAAAATATGTATCACTGCCATTGTTTGAATCTTGAACACATAAAGGATGATTTTAAAAGATGCTTGGTTTTCTTGGTAGACAATATCTACATAGATTAGAAATTCAAGTTTTCCAAAACAAAATTCTAATGGTTACCATTTAATCCCATTATTATATATTAGACGTATGTTTGCATTAATATAAAGCAGAATATATTCAAAAATTTTTGCAAGAAATAAATGATACTCCTGCCGTCGCCTTCTTTAGATATCTTGAGGAAGTTTTATTAATTAACAATATTAATTTTTACTTGGTTCGATACTGTAGTTTATCTCTTTGAACTCGAATTCAGAGGCAACCCAGAGTCTAACACATCTCTTTCAAATTTGGATATTCCTTAACAAGAAAATACAATGGTTAACAATAAATTACTGTAGTTAACTATAGTGAACCCTATGAAATTAAAACTTTTATTTACTATATTGAACACTTTGACACTTTGATTTACTATAGTGATAACTTTAAATCTTTGATTTACTCTAGTGATAACAATGAAAACTGTGATTTACTATGGTGATCACTATGGCAACTTTGATTTACTATGGAAAAAACTTGATTTACTACCATGATAAGTTTGAAAACTTTGATTTACTATAATGATAAATTTGACACGATAGTGATCACTTTGAAAACTTTGATCTACTATAGTGAACACTATGACACTATAATGAAAATTTTGAAAACTTTGATTTACTATAGTGATAAATTTTACACTTTGATTTACTATAGTAAACTATAGTTAACAATAGTAAACTATTATTTAGTTTTTTTCTTGTATGAATTCATTAATGTTAACCTAATGATGAAAATGATGAAAACAATTGTATTCGACAACTCACGTATTTTAGATTTTAAATATTCAATTTATTTTGTTGCAATATACCATTATCACCAGCATTTTGAGTTCATGTGTTTCAGATAATTCGCTACAAAGATACACGCTCTCCATACGAACATTTTCTAAAACGAGACAAACTATTGACAAATACGTTCATGATACAAGAACATCAAAACCCAAGTTTAGAGTCGGGATTCTGCAAATACTATGGTCGATATAAACACCATGTCAGCAATGACACTCTATTATTAAGTGAAATGTTATCTAGCGTTTTATTACTTATTGCTTAATCATTTTTGTCATTCTTAATTGTATATGGATATTCCATTTGTCCCTTCATGATAAGGAACATACACAATTTTTGACCACTTGGTAATACTTTTGTTAATGCATCATGTAAACTACTTTTGTTTTCAGAATTTCTAACTTATAAATATTGTTCACATGAAAGGAAAACTCATAGAATATTGCATTAATTTAAATACTAAAAGGGAAATAAATGTGGAAATTTCACATGATTTTATACTTTCGCCTCATTTTTTGAAAGAGAAACGGAAACACACAATTTACAAAAAAAGATATCAATAAGATTTGAAGAACATGTACACAAGCCGATACTTATTTGAATTTAAACTTATCGCTTAACACTGAGATAAAGTTCCCTTAATTGAAGTACGTACAGAGTCAAATAATTTACTAAAAACATTTGGTTGTTATCAAATTATTACAGTATGATGAGACTATTCATGTGAATATTTTACTCCGTTTCACAACCGTCTGATTTATTGAAAACCCATAATTTTGGATTTACAGGACAGAAAAACATATTTGAAAAAAAAATAAAAGCGTTTATATGAGGTTTAATTCTGCATTTTTCTGATACTAAACCTGATATTTACATAGGCAATTCAGTCACATATGATCCACATATATGCATTGCCTTTCATATGAGGATCATATGTGGCGAAGTTGCCTGTATACATTTCAAACATGTTAAATTATGATATGTGGATTTTAATTATTTTTTTTCTCAAATTGAAAACAGTAACAAAATATGTGCTTTTTAAATACAATCTCATTAAAAAATATCTTTTGAATGCACTCGATGATCCTTTCTGTAGATGACATATAAAATATCAAAATCGTTGTGATGGGAAGGGATTTATTCCCTTTTACTTTAGAAGTCTTTGATATCAGATACAACACATGACTGTTCACTACTATTACACAAATGTAAATTATTGGTTAATTATCAAAATAAAAACATATCTTTTTTTAAATATGTTTATTCGTTTCCCTTGAAAATCTTAATTTTTGGATATTTGTTGGAATTATAGTGATATTTCTTTCTTTCTTGATTTTCGGACTTCACTGTTTGAAGACATATAAGGTTTTTTTTACGAGAGTAAGAACTGATATAAACGATCATTTATGATATAAATGAAAGATGGACCTCTGCAGGATCAGATCACGTGTAGGATCAGATCACGTATAGGATCAGATCACGTGTAGGATCAGATCACATGTAGGATCAGATCACGTGTAGGATCAGATCACGTGTAGGATCAGATCACGTGTAGGATCAGATCACGTATAGGATCAGATCACGTGTAGGATCAGATCACGTGTAGGATCAAATCACGTATAGGATCAGATCACGTATAGGATCAGATCATGTATAGGATCAGATCACGTGTAGGATCAGATCACGTGTATGTCATCATATTGTTCGGTCTTTTGGAGGACCACACTCTACCAATAATCTTTACTAGGGCATGTTTTCTTATTTGCTAATTTCATGAGCATGTATCTTCAAAGAATCTAACAGAACACACTTTTTCAGAGAATTCGAGTCTTCATCTTCCATTTCAAATTACTTCGCAGTTGGCGTCGGTATTTCTAGCTCTTTTACTTTAAATCAACTGAAAACATCCTTTTGACCATTCTGAAGCCGCTTGATGATTGTATTCGATCCACTGCAAAAACAAAATATTGTTAGTGCCTTCAGATGTAAGTTGCCTACGTTTCTCTGTATTTTATTTCCTTTCTATTCTTAATTGATTGTTTAATTGTACTGTCAAACATTGCTTTTCATTTCATCTACCACATTGTCATTAAATATGTATTATATATTTTCATACATATACGAGTATATTACATCTCTTTATTATTATTTTATCGTGTTGCTGCTTTATCCGGATATCACGAAGACTAATATCATTGCTCAAAAACATGGCGGAGAATGCTTTCAGAAAAAATACTAATCAGCAAGAGGAACACAACTTTATATATAATTTTGAGTTAAAACCGAATACATCGTAAGAAAAATTTACTACCTAATTTGTGTTTTCTGAGTAAATGGTTAGATCCTCCGCTCTCGTGTCCAGTTTCAGTGGAGACTCCCGGGGTGTCTATCTGACCTGTATCAAAATATTCTTCTTCCACCTTGTTGCGAGACTTCTTTGATGAAACATGATGATGGCTTCTTTTGGAACGATGTGATCGATGTGACCTCATTGAGTTTGTATCATCTGTGTCTCTCGATGATCGCTGTGATCTTACGGAAGACGTATCATTTGTATCAAGTGAAATATTTCTCTCTGCTAACCTTGATGAAGGTTGTGTATATGCAGAGTACACCGAGGAACAACTCGTGCAGTTTGAGGACGTTCGTAGAAAATCCCGCCTTCTTCTGTGTCGTCTGCAAGATGAACAGTACAGTCGTCCAGATGTTTCACCGGACGTTGAAGCAGCTGGTGTACTTGGTTGAATTTCAATCATAGGAGCCTGTGACGGGGCTACACTTGGTGGAGTCTCATATGAAAAATTTCTGTAATAACGAACATCGTCCACATACGATGAAGATGTATCTGCTGATGATACAGTAGATGACGCTATTGTCTGTACACTGTCGACTCTTGGTGGAGATGTAGGGTTTCTTGTTGTTGGTGCAGTTGCTGTGGGGTTTCTAACTACGGATTGAGATGTCGGAAGCAGATCGTTGGCTGGTTCAGATATAGGTGAGGTTGGGTCGGTTGGGATACGAATGGTATAACGATTTCCTCCACCCCGTGGACGCATAAATATGGTGTCATAAACACTGTCCATTTTAATATTCTTTCTATAAATGATTTTAATTTATTTAGATATTGTTTTTAAGAGATTTTATGTTTATATCAACAACAACAACAAAAAAAAAAAAGAATTTGCGAATGCATATTTGCAATAAATACATGTAATTTGTTCTTTTTTGCAAAATATATAGATTTTAATAACCTTTCTAATGTATGAGATAATATTCATTATTATTTTATTCACCTATTTGTTAATTTTCAAACATTTCTGTACTGCTAAATAAATTACCTTTTGCAGAAAATTATGCCTCCTATGCAGATAGAAAATGCCATTACGACCACAGCAGTAGATAAACTTGTCCAGATTATTTCCTGAAACCCTCTAGAATCTGTTGAATCTATTGAGTACATGTAGAAATTTCACGTACAAAAAATTTTTTTTATTGAATTAACTGGACACTTCTTTTATTAAATTTATTAAATTATTCATGTCTAAACCACTGCTGCTTTCAATATTAACTGGTAAAGAGAAAGTTTGTAGCATATAACTATGTTTCCTTTCTATATTAATTTTTACTATCAAACCTTCTTCTTTCATTGAATTCCATGGCTCAGCAGTATGTGGAGTAAAAATGATTTGGTATTCCCTTTTAATTTCTCTATATTCAACTGTGGAAACCATTATCGAATAACTTGTATCTGTTAAGAAATCAAATAATAACGAAAATGTTAAAATAACCTTTCACGAAAATGAGTGATATCATAGTGCTCTTTTATTAACTTTTGAATAATACCTTAAAATCACACAGCCTATTAACATGTAGTTTTCAAAATATTAATTTTGAAGCTAAAAAAGATATCCTTTGAATGATATGAGTAATACAACATATGGTAAGAGTGTATTGCACACAACTTTATTTTACATCCCATGTTATGAAAAGCAACGGAAAATATAGAATAAATCAAATGGCTATTTCTCAGAGAAATTGTGTCAGGCTTACCATGCTCACAAAGGGCTTTGTGGAATTCATTACATTTTGTGTACATCCTCCGAAATTCTTTCCCATGCTTTCTTGCCATTGTGCATTTGACTTCTGTTGAATCTTTGAAAGAAAAAGTATGTAATTATAATCTACATGTAGATATATTAAAATACGGTATTAAATTACAATATACACTATAGCAAAGGCACGAAGGGCTGTCCATTTGAATTTTTGATTATTATTTCGATTTTTTAAAATTTAATTAATCCGTATGGAGAATATTGTATGGAAACTTGTCAAAACTACTATAAATATGGTTTATAAATAGGTTAATAAACTTGAAATTTGAATTGCTTATTTTAATCAGGAAAGGAAGTTTCACAACCTTTTAAAAATGAAAAAATATTCATATGTATATGTACTTAAAGCAATGTTGTTGACGATAAATTCTTCTCCGGCTAAAAATCTTGAGATTTCCTGTCGTAATTTCCCAATCATAGAATAAGTGACGTTGAGAATATTGTTCCGTCTACAGTATTTTCGTATAGTTACTTCTCCGTTCGCTATAATTAAGAAAGGAGATAAATAATCTAGAAGGTTCCATGATGCCTCTCAGGTTGATAATGCTTCCTGGTTGTTGGTACTTTTTTTGTTGATTTTATATTTTAACATTGAAAAAACGGTTTTCTAAATATTATAATTTCATCAAGCATTAGTGATTAAAGTGCTTGTCAGATTTCTCACCATCTTGACAAAGATAGGGTAGATCATCGTGGCTGAGGAATCGACGATGCCTTTCTATTACATGAGAACATATTCCATCTAAAGCAAAAGAAAGAAAAAAAAACTGGAATTGTTATATTAATGTTTATAGTTTCATTAATATAAATAAATGCCTTACAGTGAAAAGAAAAGTAAATATACCTACTTTTTAAACATCTTTTAACACGTAAAGAAACAGGCTTATTGTATAGAGCAATTTTTCGATTGCATTTGTGTGGATTGTCAGTCACAAAAATACTTTTTTTGTAACTCAATGCAAGCCTGGGGACCATAAAACTTAGACGAGCTCACTTATGATCTCTGTCACGCTTTTCCACTATGTATTCCTTTGTTGAAAGTGAGACTGAGATCAAAATTGAGCTGGTATGAGTTTTACGGCCCCAGGCCAAAGATCATACTCTGTTATTCTTGCCTCTACATCCCAGGTCATAAGCAATATTGTCAAGCCAGAAACTCTCGTAGTCCCTCATCACCTGAAGGCTATAGAACATGGTCGTGTCTGGTATATCACCCGCCAGATGCCTGTACCCAGTCCCATTAAATTTCTTGTGACAAATCTTGTCCGCATCATGCCACACCATTGGGTGCTCTGTTGTCAACATTTGTGTTTTTCCGAATGACACTGACAAAAAGTATCAATGACGTAAAAAAGTATTGAAGCAAATGTTAAAGGTATGAATTGCAGATATATATTTGTTTTTCTCATGAGTATCATTTAAAGTTTAAATAAAACTTTGTTTATGTATATATTTCTTGACTATCAGCATAAATTAATAACAATACTTACCCATGGGTAGGAGTGCAATTGTTATCCAAAATATCACTTTCATTTTTGATCTTAAAGAATTAACTATGAACAAAAATCAAATGACATAATTTTTGGGGGGAAACAGAGTTTATCTAAATAAGGAAGTTAGACTGTTAATTGATTTGCCAGTATATGACACACATTGTGAACCAACACTATTTTTAGAACAGGAATGAAAAGAAAGAAATTCTCAGATGAAAGGCCTCAGAATCTTTTTATGAAAATAGTTTTTGTATATCACAGTGGAATTACCGTTTCTACCATGATCTGTGTATATATAGGTACCCGAACAGTACGAGAATTAAATGTTTCCTTTTGATTTTGAATGAAAGGCATTAGTAATCTAAATTTGGAATGGTTTGAGGCCTCAAACCGAAAAAAATAGAATGTTATAGACATGACAATAACTTTATAACAAAGGCTGCTTAGTATATCCAATATACACAAGATATTAATATCTTTAAAGTAAAAATTATTTGAAGAACTTTTTTATTTCTGTTAAAAAATCGTTTCAATCAGATAATTTTTTGAGTTATTTTGATAATGCTACGTACTTACCAAATTCTTTATATTTTTAAAATTACTCCTGTTAACGTTTGTCTTTGTCAGGCATCTAAAAATAGGTGGCCACCATTACTGTTTGTGGGTTTTTTTTTGGGGGGGGTGGGATATTTTGAACTTAATTCAGTGGAAATTTATACATGATTATGGACCAACTAAAAGTCAATAAATTGTCACCAAACATCACCCTGCATCAACTTGTTTTTAGAAACCTGTGTTTGGTCAACACAGATTAACTGTTTACCTTGTTTTAAATCGATAATCATAGTGTTCTTCAATTCTCTTTTTATGTAATACCGATAATTTATTACAACCATCGTTTAGATTCTTATGCTTTAAAGTTGAATAATACTTACTATGAAACTTGAAAACCTATACAAGTTTTAACATTTTTATTGTATTTGGTATTTATCTAAGCTCGATGGCTTTGTTGTTGTTGACCATTCATTTATTACATTGCCCCGGTTATCTTTTCAGAGGGAGCAGATGAATAAACAAAGGAAGGTAATGCATTCTGAATTTGAGTTTCACTGTATATTCATTGACGTAGTTCTTTAGGATGCTCTTCCACATGGTAGTATAAATGTACCCTCTAAAGAGTTGTTACTTTCAATTGTCGTTATATACGGGTATTGTATATTTCTGTGCTACAATAACAATATCAAGTAATGCAATATCACTTCATCTTAAAAAAATGTTTTGTAACATTTTATTTAAAATAAGAAAATAGGTAGCACTCTCTACATGTTGCTATATTTTTTCAAGCACTCTGATGATGTCATTCACTATTCTCACGCCAACATTCGTCTGAAGAGGACCATCAAACATCAATAATGCGTTGTGGAAACCATCAGCTATATGTGAAAGCTCTACGTCTTTATTAAGGTGTCTAAGACGTTCTGCAAACATTATTGCATCGTCACGGATCAAATCATATCCAGCAGCCAAAACATATGTAAACGGGAAATGAGACAGTTCTTCATCAGATGCCATTAAAGGAAAGATGGTAGGATCTGTTAGTTTATCTTTCAATTCCTTAAATAAAGTTTCATTACCAATATATTCAACCTCAGGTCTTTTTAGTCTAAGCTCTTTGGATCGAATATATTTATCAGGTAAATATGTCTGCTGATCAAACAAAAACTTGTATTTCCCTCGTTTGAAATCAGCAGACGTGTGAAGATTGTTCAGAAACGCACCACACAATGAATGATCTAAATTAAGATAATTCAAGAAAAAGTTTGTCATTTGTGGATCATTGATACTTTTGTTTAGATACTCTACATTTTCTATAAATCCGATTGTTTTCATGTTCACTGCCTGTAAAACAGGCACCAATAAAATCAACATTGCTATTTTCCCGCGCATTTCAGGGCGAAGTTGAACTGCTGCAGCAAGATTCCCGCCAGCACTGTCTCCACCTACTGCAATACGGCCTGGATCAACTCCAAGATCCCTAGCGTTATTGAAGACGTATGAAACAACATTTTTTATGTCGTCCAATCCAGCCGGATAGGGATTTTGAGGACTCAGTCGGTATCTGTAGGGGAAAAATTGTTCATGCTTGAAAAAAGCAAATGAATAATAACATCAGTGAATATTGTAATATTCTGCATCTCAGTATTTTCGCTGAATGATAAATCACAGGCGCGTCAACTTTGCCATAATTGAGTTCAAAAAAGTGAATGACCAAAGGTAGGCTTAATTTTTGATGCCATATAAAGAATCTATCATTATGAAATTAAAAAAAAATATTAGTGTATAATCGTCCTAAAACTATCTTGAAAATAAGATAATAAAGTAAGCCAATTATCTTACTCCACGGATATGATAACTACACCAGTTTCCTTTGAAAGTCTTTGGTTAAAGAGGTCATAGTTATCTACGAAAAGAAAATTAAAAGTTACCGAAGCAAAAATACAAAAATATAATATATTCTTTATCCCAGCATACAAAAGCAGCATTAAAACAAATATGACAAATTCAAACTGACCGACAGAGAGAAAAGTCCAGCCTCCTCCGTGAATGTATATAAAGACAGGTCTGTTGGTTTGCTGAAGAGATGTTACTGGCTCGTAAAGCCGGACCGGTATCCCATTCATTAACCTGTCCGTTATCTGTCAGAATATCGGTAATTTAGATAAAATACATTTATTATAATAAGTTTCATGCGTGTTTTTTATTTTAAAATTTCTTAACAACAATATTAGTATTCAACAACACTCCTAAGTAATATATATAAAAAAAATTCGTTTTGTTTGTTTCGTTTTCCGACTACTCTTCACACAATTTGGAAGCATGTTTTGGTATTTAAATACAAGTATAAAACAATATAATGCTTTACCTTTAGATCTTTGTCTTTTGGATTCCAAAGTTTTCCTGTAGTACATACTCTGTAGACATTGCTACCTATTCCTTTCAACATTGGGGAAAATGGTTTTGTAATGCCAAGAGCAATCAGAACACCTATCTGACGAAACAAAACAAATTGAAGTGTTGCTAAAAAGACCATTTTTTTTCTTTTTACATCCAATCAACTACGGAAGCCCCGTAGAAACACTGCCTTGCTTATTTGGTATTTGACTTAATATTTATTAGTTTTGTTATTTTACGTTTGTATTCACAAATTTATTTAACCACAAAACGTTATGCCAAGAGCAATCAGAACACCTATCTGACGAAACAAAACAAATTGAAGTGTTGCTAAAAAGACCATTTTTTTTCTTTTTACATCCAATCAACTACGGAAGCCCCGTAGAAACACTGCCTTGCTTATTTGGTATTTGACTTAATATTTATTAGTTTTGTTATTTTACGTTTGTATTCACAAATTTATTTAACCACAAAACGTTGCGCACTAAATAGAGGCTACATGTAGGTTCAGACAGGAATATTTTGCCTTTGAATTTATTTCTAGTTTAACTCGCGAATATAAATCGCCTTGAATTTGAACTTTTGATTTGTTTGTAATTTTAGTGAATGTTTCCTCGTTCTCGAAAATTAATCCTCGCAGATTGATTCCAAACTGACGAATCGCGAACAAATAAAAGGTGATGCGAATAATAGTTGATTTTCAGTACAAGACACGAAAGTTTTTACCAAAGACGTCAAACTGGGAATCCGCCCGCCCATATATTTATACTCTCAGGGTATCCAAATGTTCCTCAAATAAGTTAGGGATACATTAATCATTGTGCTTTCATCAACTTTTTTAGGAATAGGATGTGACTCACGAAATGACCAATGCCTTTCAAGCATCATTCCATCACCCTGACACTGAGTTTCTCTTCGATGGGTTCTGGCACCCGTACATCTAACAGTAAGGAGAGCAGGACACAGGAGACCAACACAACAAAGGTAGTCTTCATTTTTTGTGTCCGAAAGGTGTTACCCCCCGATAAGATACGACTTTTATCTTTGCTTCTCACGAGTGTGTAAATTTAGTCAGATTAAATGTGAAGTTTCTACAAATTTAACTATTGTTTATGTATTAATGTTTGTTTGGTTTTGGTTTGTGTATGTTTTAGTGTGTTGAAATTGTTAACTTATCGATTAAAAGCAAAAAAAATATACAAAACGGACTAATCTTTACTGACTAATAGTCATATGATTTAAATAACATTTTTTTCAATGAGAATTTGTTTTTCTTCTTTTTTTTTAATCAAAATAATATCTAACCTACATTTATTATGTTTGCTCGTAATAAACAGTAAAGTCTGTGTATGGTCTAGGACGAATGAACGAAATAAACATTAAATTCAACTTACAAAATGGCCGATGTTTCTCATACATCCCTCCATGACCCTGATACTGAACTTCTCCTCAATAGGTTCTGGTACCCGTACATCCAGAAAGGAGGACAACAGAACACAGAAAATTAAAACAATCAAAGTACATACATAAAACACCTTCATTTTGTAAACACCTTGTAAAATGTATTTTGGTTTAAGAGAGGCTTATCTGGTAAATTTGACCCGGTAATAATATTCTGTTTAGAGAAGTGGACAGGCTTTTGCCTGTCCACTTCTCTAGAGAAAATATCGTTTATCAATGTACTCAGGTAACTAATATTTACCAGTGGAGTTCTAGGTCCTTCCTGTCTTTAACCGCGCTTATTAGATGCACTGCAGTATTGTCAAAAAATTATTTTACAAATTCGTAGTTGCGTTCAAATTTTACATGTAAACATTTCAGGCTACATTTAATTCATTGGAAAATTGTGTATGAAATTGATAAAATGAACAAGCTCCAGTTAGTTTATTTAAACTATATACAAATTGGGAGCAGAACAAACACAGACCTCTAAAATCATCAGTTGTGGGGTCATCTTTCATGGAAAAGAAAGGATTCTCTATAGACCGATTATATTCCACGTGTTCTCCTTAACATGATAACTGAAGATATTGTTCATTTATATTCATTGTTCGATCATATATCAGCATACATTTCAAGTAGTTTTTAGGGATATCACATCATTAAAATCTTTGTTTTTTTTCCAAACACTTCTTATATTGAATTTATAAAATCATTCATGTTTGGATAATTGCTCCTTTCAATATTAGCTGGTAAAGAGTAGGTTTGAAGCATATAACAAAGTTTTTTTCTATATTATTTTTATTATCATACCTTCTGCGTCCTTAATTGAATTCCATGGTGTGTGGAGTAAAAATGGTTTGATATTCCCTTTTAACTTCTATGTATTGAATCGTAGAAACCATTATCGAAGAATCTGTTGAAAAATCAAATACTATTTGATTAAGCTTTTTAATATATAGTACCGTAAAATTACACACCCTATTCATTAAGTGAAACCAGTAGTTTTCAAAATATTAATTTTGAAGCTGAAAAAAGATAAATTGTAAAGTAAAAAAGATATAAAATTTCAGACCCATTTTCATGATTTTTCTGTTAACTCTAAGTGGTAATTACTGTAAACTTGGATTATCTCCCTTTACAAAATTGGTTTATTTCTCATCTTGATATTTTGTGTCTGCTAAAAATTATATGTCATTGTTAATAATACTTTTGAGAATTTCAAACAAATTATTAAACGTCACAAAGGTGGCAACACACGACAAACTGTTTTACAGACTTTTTACTCATTGAAGGAGGATAAGATAAGGTGTTCTAGTGTTGAAAGGATTATGGAAAGCCAATTATCAGGGATATTGTATCAGGCTTACCATGCTAAAAGAGGGCTTTGTGGTGGACATCCGAAATTCTGTTGAATCTTTGATACGAAATACAGAAAATTATAATCTAGATAAACTGAAATACAGATATATACATTGCATTAAAATATACTGGTATATTATAGAAAGACAAACAGAGCTTGTCAATTTGACATGAAATAATAAATATCTTTTATATCTTTATATATAAACATTTA
>NW_026925824.1:0-105534 GCF_032062105.1 Saccostrea cuccullata
GGTAACACCCCGGTCATCTTTTTGCAATGACCTGATCAAATCCATGTCAATTACTTAATCCTCTCTTGAGTCTTTCGCTCTTCGAAAATCTTTCTATCACCAGAATGCATAACTTCCTCAGTTGGCTCCATAGACCAGTCATATGTCGATTAAAGCATCAGTCTATGTTTCAATGGAAAGAAATTTCTTCTATCCCGCACTTAGACATACCCTTTCTTTGTTTTTTTTTTGTACCGCTAGGTTAAAACCTAAAAACTCAAAATGTTGATAAATATCCTCAGATCGCCCAAAGTGCACATTATCTTCTAATAAAACATGACCGATGATCAAAACTTAGTAGACATAAAGTTTTGGCATACTAATTCCTCATGCAAAGTTACATCATTAGTAAACAAACATTAATTTTCTCTACTAGCTCCCAGCCCCCCAATGTTTACTAATTTTCACAATTAAGCGTACAAATCATCAATCAGATTTTAGCAATGACATTGAGGCTCCCTGTGGGAAAAAAAGTTACGGAGGCCCTTGTAATTACAACTGGATTGTTATGTGAACGAATAATCCTGATGCTGTTGTACAAATATATCAATACATTGTATTACATGCTTTCTGAATTTTTTTTATGACTAAAATTTTTCAATTTAATAGATTAATAGAGGGGAATTTGATTTTTCTTCCAGATTCCTGATCTTATCTTGATCCAGAAACACTCATTGATTAACATTTTTTTAATACATCAATAAATTCAGGAGGCGAAGCATATTTTTGTCGAAATAAAAACTTACTAGTGAATGATCAGAAACTCTGCAAAGTCTGCGTGCGATTTCATTTCTAAAGATTCTAAAAATACGGCTCCCATGACAAGTAATATCTTGGGCAGGAATAATGTCTTTGACATCACTTTGAAGCAAAGTATGTTCAGTCACATCCTCTACCCAACCTCCCTTCGTCTTCTTGTAGAATCCAACATATGGCCAACCTGTGACCTGAAAAGAAAAAACAAGTGGAGAAAGACATTAAGACAATGAAAAACATAGTTTAACACAAGTATTTGAAACCAGTGCTAAGAGGTGTAAATAAGTGGAAATTACTTACCTACTTCTTCCATGAACCGATCCAACAAGAGCACATGTCTCGATCAGAAGTGAAAGTTGACACCAGAAATTGTCGTAAAAACAGGATGTTGTCATTCGGTCAATCAATAGATTCATAATTGACAGGTATATACAGACGAAACATTTTATTTATATTTGAATAGCTCACTGTTTTTAAAACAGTTTTACGACATCCCTTCTTACTTTAAATACCGTATATATTCGCCTATAAGTCGATGGTATTTTTTAAAGGTTATTTTGCATGGATTTGCCATTGACCCGCTTATAAGTCGGTACAGCTTTTTGCCAGAATCGGAGACAATTTTAAATAAATGCTCTTATGTTTTAAACCGGTTTCAATCAATATTTTTTTTTTTTTAGAAATGAGGGTCGATTATTAACTTTAAATTATTGAAGAAAAAGATAATACAATCTTAAGATTAAAAAATGAAATTATTTAATATATGTACTAGAGAAATACTTGTTATCAATGCATACTCTTAGAATACAAACATGATATATTCAATTCAGACTAAGTTCACTGATAGCTGTTGAGAATATTTATAGAATATTACGTTTCGCCGTCCAGAAAATTATTAGTCTTTTATGACTCGCCTATAAGTCGGACATAGACTTTTGGACTAAAATTGAACTCCCAAAAAAACCGACTTATAGGCGAGTATATACGGTAGTATCGATCGAAATTTCCTTTCGTGTATCTGAACGCGGGCGTGGACCAGACGTAACAGAATTGACAGGAAATGTTACAACCCCAAGCATAAAATTTAACCATAGGTTAATTTTAAAAATATTCAAAATTTTTTAACAAACACAGTAAATTAATTAAATAAATCTGTAAAGAAAAAAAAGTTCGAGAAAATTAGGTGGTATGATTTTATTTACTGCTGCTTTTCCTGCATTTCTTTGGACCATATGAAAAAATGTCACAGAGATTGTCTACTGAATTGCAACCAAAACGATCATTAAAAGTATGATTTTTTTGTTTGATAATCATTAAAACATGATGAGTTATCAAATATGAGCAACAGAAAAATATTAAATAAGTTTATTCATTAAAGTTGTAAAACAAAAAGAAATGAAGGGCAGTTTTGAGAGATGTAACGAAAATTCCTTGACAGCGAATTCTGGATCATCTACCTCTGTGTATTAAGTAAATAGAGTAGGCATGCTAGGTTTATAATTATGAACAAAGATGCCTCTTTCAAATTGTGAATGGTGAATTTCATGCCTCTGGGGTAAAACAAGAACCAATTTTAAGGGGACCGACTATAGTTTTATTGTGTGAAAACTACAATAGCAAAACTCTTCATTTTTTTCCAAATATAACTTACATTAACTTCAGTGTACATGCAAAGTTTGGGGGAAATCTACCGTCCAGGTAAGGGACCGTCTCAATATACAGGTACATTTACTAAAGGATTACATAGGAAAATGCCAATTTTTTGCACTTTAAAGCAAATTCTACAAATACTACAATAGACATTTTGTTCAAACTATAATATTTGATGAGTAATACTATATTATACAATATATATAAGAAACACAAAATTCTACCCTCTTGTTACCACAGGGGGCATCTCAAAATGCAAAAAAAATTGCAAATTTTACTATTTTTATAGAGTATTACAAAATTTGAGGTACACAATGGAATCACATGAAAACATAATAAAAATATTGGAGATATTCTCAAATTTCTATGTTTTGAATTTCAAGAGCGTATGTTTATTACTTTTTCTTTAATAATATTTTTATTACCCCTTTCTTTAAGAGCTAGAGATTATCATAACGTCAAAAACACACTGCAACGACGTCAACCTACCTATCAATTGCAAAATCGGTTAAAAAGTCAGTTGTATCAAATTGCAATTAATATAATTTAGCGGAAAAGGTTGCATTAAAATAGTAAATACGCTTCATTTTACTATGATGCGCGAAATATTGCGCAATGGAAACTATAGTCGGCCCCCTTAATTGTTTAAAGTTGTTACACGATTCTCAGGTGAACTATAAGGCCTGTGGGCCTCTTGTTTCCTTTGCTCGGCACTCGGACCATTGACAGGGAGAGATCCGATACGTGCCACCAACCATTGCGACATGAAACCATAGACTATACGGTCTTCTCTATTGTTGCGAAGTAAGAAGTTAACCCTTCGTTGCGTGTTCGAATCCCACTATAGGACGTGGAGACCAATCCTTCGGATGAGACCGTATAAACCGAAGTCTTGTGTATCATTAGCTGCTGGCATGAAAAGGATCCCTCCCAGCTCAAAGACCCTGCGTGCCCAGCATAGCAGAGCTGCCAACCCTTAGGATATTGGCGTAAGTCTTACGAAATTAGCACCTAAAATACGCCTTACGATTTCTTTCTATATTCTTCCGATTTTGGTTTTTCTCGATCAAAGTTTATAATACCGGAATTTTCATAGAAGGCCGTCTACAATTTCTACAATTATAATTACATATTCATAATCCTTACATCGCTTACTTCTGTTGTTAACTGGTTGTCTCGGTTTTAGAAGGCCGATCTTATTCATGTCAATGTTTCAAAGTAAACAAAATATAGAAAACATGCCTCAAATTGCTCAGATTACATGTCCATTTACAAAAATATCTTCAGTGGCTTGGGGCCTAGGCGGTCCCCGGACCCCGCCTTACTAATTGTAATTTCAGAATGTTTGCAGGTCTGGTATAGTACAAAATTTGTAGCTCTCCACCTTCAAGTGGTGGTGTCTTCATATAAGTGAAAAATTCTCGAGAAGGACGCTTAACAACATGCAATCATTAGATTTAAACGGTTGATACCTTACATGCCAGGAAAACGCCAGAACCGGTGCCATAACGAAAATTCGCCGTCTCCAACCAGAGTACAAATATATTTTAAATACTAACGAACAGAACTAAATGCTGAAATCTGAATTTATCAATAGCTCAATACTTTTAGTACTTTTCAAAACTGATGAAAAGAAAACAACACTCTACATTTATAAAATGGACTTAAATTTTAAGATCTTTAAGTAATAATGTAACGTCGCCGTAGCGTTCAAAGAGAGATAACTCAATTTTTTTCAATCATCTGAATGAATTACGCAAAGTTCCTTATATTATTAATACATCAGAATAAAATCAAAACAACATTCAAGAATCACGCTAAAATTAAAACAATAAAGTAATCCGATGTTAACAAGTTCTGCAAGCAAGTGATTTATGTTCAAATTATGAACTGTCCGAGAACATTCCCCTATATATAACTTTAAGGCATTGCTCGCGAGGATTAATGCATTTTGATCATCACATAATACTTGACCATTGCTCGCGAGGAGCAATGAAACGTAAACAAAAGGCTACATGTATCTATAATTTCATAATAACGGAATCAAATATAAACAAACATAATGAAATAACTAAAGAACTTTACACTTCCTCCCATTTAAGTATTGACTTCAAAAAGAACCGACTATTAGAAAAAAAAATAACAGATGTTGTCTCCTAATCTCCAAATTTATACAAGTTAATAAACTCAAAAATAAGCATGAAAAAACATAATATCAGTTGACTAGATAATACATAGCACACAATAAAACATTCATCCTGTCTTGAAATAGTATAAACATGATAAGTTATCACATTTAAATTAAATATTTTACAGTTATTTACAAACTTTATATTTACATCCAATCACAAATCTCCGTTGACAAGTCTGACATTTACATGTTCATCATTGAAATGTTTTGGCACTTCACTCAAAATGTCGGTGGTTACCGACGCAAAGTCAATGTCCTCGGGGTTTAAATCCTCGGAATACACAATTTCCGAGTTCCGCGTAATTTCCTCTGTCCCGCAAGGATCACGTCTCACGGTACGGTTCATCACCAGGCAAATCGTGGTCTTTATTACAGAGCGATTATTATTATCGTCTGTTTCGGTCATCATCGTTTCGCCATCTCCGTCAGAATCAGTGTCACCGCACACAATCACTTGACGCGTATCGTTTCCGTCCTCCGATATAACGATCCGCAGTCTCGTCACGAACAGAGTCACCTTCTCTGAGTAAATCATCGATAAAATCGAAGTCCGTCGAATGCACTGAAATTTCCTCCACTTTCGGTTATTATCAACCAATCTATCCACTGTTCCACGCTGCGAATCACGGGTGTGTATAGAACACCAGGTTGATACGCCGTAGGACTTAGCTTTATATTTAGACATTTACGTGTCAAATTAAGTAGGTCTAGGTTGATTTTAAACCATTCTCATTTAATAAATCCAAAATTTTCAGTCAGAAAAAGTTAAACAAGACATTGATTGCACTGGTTGTAGGGGTGAAAAATTACTACGCTGACGCAAATGCGTCGAAGAGAATCTGGGGCTCTAAGCTGTTTGGACAAATACTACCAAAGAAGATTATAACAGAAGATGAATGCTGTGTGTGCATGGTTGCTGTTGTAATTAGTAGAACCCGGCTTTAACGAACTAATCTCTCCAGTCTTGGCAGCTGAAAAAGCGTCAGCAATTGTCGAACACCGTCCAGCAGGGACGAGAAATGCTAGCTGTTGTAAAAATCCCTCGGCTGACTTCTTCATAAAGTCTCATTCAGCTATGCATAGTCAGCGTCACTCTTCTGAAATAACCATATACAAGTTTACTAAATTAAATTTTCCTCGGTTCCATTTTTCCATTCCGTCTGTCCTCCGTCCATTGTCGTCATGTCACAGGAAACCTTGACAGGAAGGGAGCTGGTGCCGTAGAGATAAATGTCATAAACACCCGTACTGGTCTGCCCATCTGCACGAAGGTTCTAGCAATTTGAAGAAATATTTGAAAAGAAAATTATATTTAAATATTAAATGAAAGTGTTTGACGTAGTATGATTTATAAAATACTTCACGTTAAAGAAAAAGTTCGATAGATATTTAAATTGTACTTGTTTTAAGCTGTGGGAAAGGAACCAAAAAGTTCTATTATTTGTAAACTTTAAAATTAAAATTTGCTAGAATACAAACATAAGCATCACGCTTGCTACTAAGCTGTCGCGCGTCTGTCTTTTTTGTAGAACCGTATTTCCCCTCTATACAACCTCAAGGTAACAATTCACTTATCGATTTTTCTTCCCACCTCGTAGGCTTTTCTTGCATCTGGTTGAGGTTGTTCACAATCCTATCCAAGGTGGGGGTTAGAATACCAAGGTCCTCTTTAGACATGGGCTCTAGAAATTTATAGAGATCCTAATAACATCTAATGGGACTCTGTATCTCAGGCATGGTTAGTAAGGCATAGCCCAGTTCTGCAATTTTCCTCGGTTAGTTAGATCGTCCGTCCTCCGTCCATTGTCGTCATATCGCAGAAAACACTTACTGGAAGGGAGTTGGTTCCATAGGGGTAAATGTCGTATACTCCTGTTTAAGTTTGACCCATGGGGGTAAATGTCCTAGTCTCCTGTATAACTCTGACCCATAGGGAAGGATATGGTGATAACGAACAGTATTCAATATCAAAGTCCATAAAACAAAAAAAAGTAGGAGCAGAGCAACCACGGACCTCCGAAACATCAGAGGTGGGATTAGACGCCATGGAGGAGTGAGCATCTCCTGCTGTCAGGTCACACCCGCCGTGTGCTTCTTGTTATGATCAGATAATAACGGAAAAATTTGTTGTCAATTTAGAGTCGGCTGTTTCACATTTTACACAGGACTGTAAAAAATTTGATGAAAAATAAACCTGATTGAATCTTAATGACAAGGCATTTTTAAGGAAGAAGCATGTCTCTAGAATAAAACCTGAAAAGATTTTTGTGTAACTTTTCTTGTTTTCCTGTATTCGATAAAAGTTTCCAGTCACCCACAGGCTCTTTTTCATTGTACACAAGAACTGTTATGTTGAAAAATTTGAAATATAACACCATTAATCATGGCTTTATGGTCTCCATAATTTTGAACTATTTTAATGTGTAGTTGTACAAGTAAAAGTTTCATGATAATCTTTGATTTTTTTGGAAAAATGAATTTTTTACCCTATTTTTTCTCCCCTCAGAAATTCAGCATACTATTATAAATGGATACTTAGATCTTGTTATGGATAACAAAATGATAATTCCAACTAATTTTGATACTATAGGTATAATATTTAAAGAAACAACAATTAATTTTAAGACTTTATTCAAAAATTGGAAAATTATAGGGGTCTACAAAGCAGCCTGAGAGCGTTGCGGACACTACATTTTTTCTAATTTAATCTAAAATTTTATCATATGGCTTTATATTGAGAACTAAGCAATACAAAATAGTACTAATGTCTTAGTGTACCTTACAATGTCACCACTGATACCAGGAGAAAGTGTCTCTTGTAATAAAGAATCATAAAAAAATTGAGCTATAAATAACATGACTTTTCATTTTCAACTTCAATCTTATTCCAGTGGATATTTAGAAAATAAAGCTTGTTAAATGTTTGCATTTGATGAAAAAGCAATAAGTATAAAGGTTATAGCCATTTTGATACAGATGAAATAGAAATCAAAGTTAATACATTCCTGAAATACATATATTTTTAGACTTTTGAAGATATATCTTATCATCATGATCATGAAATATAAGTTATAAGCATACAATAATTTCTTATTTAGGAACATTGTAAAAGCTATTAAAGAACAGTAAATAAAGAAAATGCATTAAAGAAACTGTTTCAACAATAAACATATGTACAGAACTCCATGGCTAATAAGTCGCTGACGATCTAATGAAGTTTTCAAGTCACTGAAACACATAAAACTTTCTGTCATTTGTGCTGTCCTCAGCAAGGCTTGGATTCTTTAAAATATGAGTTATAGATTGTTTGGATTCCCATGATGTATCAGGATTATCTTGCCATTTGAATCTGTTATTCTTAAGCTGTACCATATACGATAGATGCAACTCTTCATTATCAGCTTCCAGTATCTTTATTCTTTAATGTGTAAATAGATCTGTATGTTAGCTGAAGTGTTATACTTGACTCCTATCCAACGATTATATTTTGGACGATATTACATTGTAAATTAGTTTGCATCTTCTTGTTTCTTTTCCCAGACGCTTCAGTTCAGAATTTCATCAATTACGTAACAGTGTTAAGTAGAGATTCATTGTACATCAAATGGTTTGAGAAGCAATGAAAGCTTTCAAGAACAGCAGCGGAATGGTCAGCATGTGTAACGCTCAGCCAAAATTGTTATCGCCAGGGTTAGGGTTAGGGTTATACGCGCCCATTAAGTGATCAAAGATCTTCCCATTGATTTCATCATTTACAACCTTCATTTTATTCTGTTTGTTGAATAAAAAGTCAGTTAGGTCATTTAACATTAAAACATTACTTGAAAAATGCTGACCCGGGATCTTGACACATCTTAAGCCTATGTCGATCATAATCTTTATTTTAAAATGAAATGTTTAAAAGTCAAGCAGACCAGAATTTAAATATTTTAATATTGTTTCACAGAGATGTTGTTATGTGCAAATGAAGAAATAAATTCCATAATTAATAAATATTTTATCGGCGATTAAAAATTTCACTTAATTCTTATAGTTTATTTCATGATCCTAGAGCCAGGAGCTTCAATTTAAAGTGTTGATTACGCATGGTCTCTTGAAGATATATTATCGAACGAAAGAAATTATATAACATAATATATTATTTCTTTCCGCTTTTTAAATTTAAGCAAACCACGTCAGACAAGCTTTTTAGGAAAGCTAATACTTGCAGATATTGTATTTAATCAAAGTACTGAAAGTACTGATAGACGGAGGCTTGGAATGAACATGATTTGTTGTCTCTTTGGGAATTTTTTATTCATATTCTGACCCCAACATTTGCCTAAAGGTAGTTGGCCATATCTTTTGAACATTAGATACCAGGACATTTATACTTCATATTTGTATTTTTGTGGAAAGACCTTTCATTAGATATTAACAAGCTTGACCTTTTGACCTTGACCTACGAGATTCCATACTTATGAAAAAACTTTAACCTTGGCCATAAGTTTTGAATGGTAAGGGATAAATAGTGCTTTTTATACGTACATATGTAATCCTTGTAAGAAGACCCAGAACTTTGACCTTTTGACCTTGGAGTTTGACCTACTTTTATAAAGCAAATCTTGACCATAACTTGAAAAAGTTTTGGGTTAGTGCTTTCATACTTTATATATTTAATCCTTATGACAAGACCTTTCATTTTATAGCAAGACATTTGACTTTGGAGTTTGGCCTACTTTAAAAAAATATCATTTTTCATAACTTTTGAAGGGTTAGGGCTTCATACTTCACTTATGTATTCTTTGTGGGAAGACCTTTCATAGCATACCAACAATCATGACCTTTTGACCTTTACCTTGGAGATTTCCGTACTTATGGATTAACTTTAGCCTTAGCGTACTTTCATATTTCACAATTGTATTTCCAGTAAGAATACCATACTTTTGGTACCAATATATTAAATTTGTATCTTCGCTATATTGCCACACGGGGGGCCAGAGTGTTTCACAAATACATCTTCTTCATTTATTTATCGTGGTCTAATGTTTAATTATGTAATTTACTGAATTCCCATTTTTCATCAAAAGGACAAACCACTCTAATTGCAATAAACTATATTAATTTTAATTCTTTAGTGACTCATGGTAAGAGCTTCCTGAAATGTGAGAAAACCAAAAGTACTTTAGTATATCTAACTCTTCAGGACTAAAAGGAGCTGAGATACAAGCATTCAGATATATCAATGCATAGATCTAAACATGCACATTCAACTTTTGATTAACAATTCTGTTGTGTTGGGTAATGAACATGAAGAGGATGCAAATATTTCAAACATTATGAAAAATATTAAGCAGAACAAACGCCTGTTTGGTCCAGATCATGAAATGTACTAAGCTCTATAGCTTTTATTTTCCAGTGTGCATTAATCCTGACTTCCAAATTCTTACTTGACTGGTGATACCTTAAGAAAACATTTGCATCCAGGTGAAAGTTGACACGTACCGCAAAATGTGCCATCCCATTGTTTAAGTTTAATAAAGTGATTACAACGCCTTAATACTAGATCTCATGGATTCAACGATACCCTAATATCCAGTATTATATGTGATTTTACGGATAATACCCAATTTCGTGGAAAATCCTTCCCGTTTCAGAGGTGGATTTTTGACAGGGGAGTTCCAGGGTTGTACTGTATACTCTATATTCTTTCATATAAAAGGGAATAGTGAGTGGAAGAAACTTAACGTGTGAGAATCTATCTATTTAATACATAAGTTAGACGTAAAAATACATGTATTTTAATTTATTCTCGGAAAATGTTTTTTCTCTCTCTTTCTCTCTCTCTCTCCACTTGACAAAAAATAAAGGGGGCTTCCAACCCCGGAACCTACCCTCCTTTGGATCCACCAATGAACCGCTTACAAGCATTCACCCATCTTTGACACTTTTTCAATATCTCTCCAAGGTTTGGGAAACCTAATAAATTTAACTCCTTGCATATATTTTTTGCGGGCATACTTTGAGTTACTATTGCAGATTCCATGACAACAGTGTTTTAATGCATCCTTTTTTTGCACAGATTAGCCATAATATTACTTAATTAATTTACACCACAAAGTAAGATTCAAGCCACTGTTTTGGTCATGTAAACATAGAAACATGTGGGTCAGTTTGTCCCATCTAAATAGTTTGCAAAATCTTCTGAAATATGTGATAAGGAATTCTAAAAATAGATGCAGCAGAGATTCTGTACCTGTGCTATAAACAGATAAGACGCAGCTCTCTGCTGAGTCAGTGAGTGAACATTTAAAATATGTCAGTTTCAATTAAACAATGATGCAGATTTCTTTTACCTAGGTAATGTAGGGTATTAATGTGATAGGACCTTCGCAAACTAATTTAAAAGCCCTCAGGCGAGGTCAGATAATTATAGGTTCATGAGGAAAAAAAAAGAATTATGTATTGTTTTTGGAAAATATTGTGACCGAATTAGATTAATTGCATCAAAATCAGATGCAGAGAACTGCACTAGGTGATCTGTTTTGGTTTCCCCGACAATTTAAATTCTGTGTCAGCGAGAGTTTTTATCAGCCAATGAGCGTGTCAGCAGCAGACTCTATACATCACTGATCACCTGTCTGTATACAGCGCATATCTGATATCAGACAGGCAGGCCAGTTTATCAAAATTTAGCCTGGTTCCCTGTCCCTGTTTTGCTTCGTGTACTCCTGCCTTGGAAAGTATGAGTCTGGGGACCAGGCTAATCAAAGTTAACGTGATTTGCCGCTAGATGGCGATCGCAAATTCCCTTCCGCCTCAGATGAGCGGTACCAATAGAGCGGAGGCTAAGCCTCCGTCTAAAAATCGAGTTCTGAGACGAGGCATTAGCTGACAAATTTTCACATGTGCAATATTGTAGTGTGATGCAAACGTTTATGCGATGCATAAAAGGCGCACGCTTAATTCCTTCACAAATAATTCATCTGCTGTTACATTGTCAACAGCGTTTCCTCCTTTTTTGTAAAATAAGTACACCTGGGCGTAGATCAGCGATTTCCTTTTCTAACATATTTATATGAGCCGAACATTATAATTTCCCAACACTAATTCCAAAATAATTAACCGCTGCTGCGGATAAATTGAAGTCGGTATATTCACAGTGCTCTCCGATATATGATTGTAATCTATTAACATTGGAAGACCTCGCAATCAGGATAGACATCATAATGTTTTGAATTATATACTTTCACCAACAACTCTAGTTCTGTTCCACGATATAAGATCTGAATTCCTAGTCGAAGAACAACAAACATCCAACATACCGAGGAAAATAACTATCAAAAATTAAAATTCGCACTGTTCTATCTCAATTGAAAAGACATGAAGAGAATACAATTAAAATTACAACAGAATTTTTGTGTTTGCACGTTCACTGACAAGGATCTGTGAGGGAATGGTGAAAGTGATAAGAAGCCGCGCGCATATCTTAGCATCCCACGGCCGAGCCTATAAATCATACCAGTTTACAGAGAGATCTTCGAAAATTGCTTAACTCTCACGAATAAGAAATTTGGAGATTTAGGAACTTAATTGCTAAAACGCTTACTAGTCTTACAATGTTATTTTACAACAATTATTAGGAAAACACGCTGAAGTGGCTCAAACGACTTCACTGTTTTCCGTTTTTGTAAGCATTGTTTGACGCTGAAGAATGACACATGAATCGCTAATATGTTCAAAGACGTCCATGGATATTATACTAAAAACTGATGATAAAACATTACAAGAAACATATAAGCAATCTAATTAAGGTCTTCCGTCTTCACGGAAGACCTTATAGTGATTCTATTGTTTCTTATTATTATTATTATTATTCTTATTTTTTTGACTTTCTAATTTTGTGCACGCGATTTCTCGAAGACTACTGGATGAAATGACATGAAATTTTCAGGACAGATGTGTTGTAACATGAATTTACTATATCCGAGAGAAAATTTGGAAACTCACTTCCGGTGCCAAGTTACGGACAATTTTCTGAAATTAAAATGACACTTTGTCCACGATTAAACTCAAAAACGGTAGAAGATATCAAAGTGAAACTTTCGGGGATTATAGATCGTGATAGATACTAACCAGGACGCGACCTTTCGTTCGTCGTCAATACTTCCTGTCGTTAGGAGACGCGAATTAAAAAAATCGTATTTTCTAACTTTTCTGTTTTCAAATATTTTTCATTTATTTTTGGAATATTAATAGTGACCCTTCTATTGATGCTTACTATATAGGTTGTTTGAATATTGGTTAATCTGAACTCTAGATATTAATATTTGAAAATCTGAAGCGGGCTCAAGATGGCGGCTGTCTCTGTGAACTCCGCAATTTCGCGAGTAGGGGATTATGGAAGCAGCTTAGCGTTTGATTAAACCATTTTGACATAAGGATACATGAAATGTAAAAAACTACTTGGACTTTCACGTAGTAGTATGTTGCAATTCAGTGTCAAACTTAAAACTTAATTTCCGTTTCACTGCTTAAGTGTAATTGGGCTAGATGCGATATGTAATGTGTACAATGTTTTAAATATACTTTCTTAACGTCGAAATAAAATAAAGGCGATAAGAACGATTTTTTATTTAATTTCATTGAAGCTATCACACCTATTTAAAAGATCAGTCCAAAGAAAAGGCGCGAATATTTACTCGTGGCGTTTGGTGCGAAATTTTGAATAGTGGCCCGCCTTTTATAATTCTTAGACGGGTGTACTGTTGCAAATTTAGAGCAGTACTCCTAATAGCTTAATGGTTTGCGCGTTGGGAATAAAAGAGAAAAAAAAGCGCATTCACGTTGGCGACCTGGGTTTAATCCTCCTTGTGACCAATATTTTAAATCACTTTTCAGCTCGATTCTAAGGGTTTTTTTCTGAATCGGACGGAAGACCTCTCGTTGCTCGCAACGAGATCGTATCTAGTATTGCTATTATTTTTTTTTTACGAAAAAAACTTATCTGTGCCAATAATTCATCTGCACTTGTGTGTGTTTATTCTGCAATAATTTTAGAGGTATTGGTCATCGAAAAAATAAGGTCATGACTAGATGGTGCAACATAGAAGAACGCGAACATGAGTTATCGTTCATAATATGCGTACTACATCACTAGAGACCTATTCACTCGTACATGGAATATTCCACATGTGTTAAAATATACGGAAATAAAATAAATATGCTTTAATAATATTAATTCCATTGGTAATTTACATTTATTTCACATTTAATTTACAATGATGATATTATATATTAATTCGTATGCGTAGAAGTGGACATGCCAGTATATATATAAACAATTTATCAAATTAAATTAATCATCAAACATGGATAAATTATCGTGAGACAGAGGTTCTGGTGTTAGGGCGGGGCTCTATTCTTTATATAGTGAAAATGCATTTATTCTTTGAAAATCTCCTCTGCTTCTGTATATTGAATAAACTAACTAAGCACAAAGTTATGATAACCAAGATAGCTTTTTTTTTTAAATTGTGAATTTTATGGCCCCAGGATCGGGGGTGGTTACATTGTCTGAAAATAAATTATGCTTTGAAATCTGCTCTTTGGTATTAATCAACCATTTTATGATTAAATTTGCAACATTTTGAATTATGTGGCCCATAGGTCAGTGGGTGAGGTGCACACCTGGTTATAAAGTGGAAGTGCATTTTTTTCGTTTTTACTCTGATCTACGTCTTGGTATCAAGTAAATAGAGTAAGCATGCCAAGTTTATAATCATGATAAGCAATGGTGCCTCTTTCAAAATTGTATATTGTAAATTTCATGGCCTCTGGTTTAAAAAACGAATCAAATTTAATTGTTTGAAAGTTGTTACACAATACTCAGGTGACATATGATGTCCAGTGGGCCTCTTGTTATGGTTGGTGTTCCTTCATCTGTGCATGATTGGTGTTCCATCCTCTGTGATGATTTCTTCAAATGTCCTCTTGTCGGAGACGGTGAAACATTGTGTTACAGAAGATTGAAGAATATACGAGTTTAGGTCAAAGTGAGGACAAGAATATCCGAGTCTAGGTCAAAGTGAGGACAATCTGTATATGCTTTGAGCTGGGAAATGGAAGAATATGCTGAGCATATGTTTACAGGGGAGGTGGGTTCCCTTCCAGTCTGGACAGCTACAGCACGGCAAGTCACTATCAGAGTCAACATTGAAATGCCTTTGACACTCTGTACTTTCAACTTTGAACTCCCCATTTGGTAACAGTTCAATAGAAGATTGAGGTAAATAACTGTTCATCGGAGGAATTCTACTAGTGTTGTGCTCCAAGAAGAACTTTGGTTTATTCTTAAAAAAGGAAGGAATGTCCGTTGAATATATTCGGTATTCTCTCATACTTTGGACATCATACTGGACATACATGCATTGAGAATGGTAATCAAATTGTAAGCTAAAAAAATTCCAATACCACTGCATCACAAGGCTCAATAATGAAAGATTTTCACACAATTACTTTTGTAACTGGTTAAGGAAAGCACATAGTTATAAAAACAATTTATCGGTGAATCTGAGATGGCCCTCGTTTTCTTAATAGATGATTTTTTTGCTTTTGTTTCCTATACGTTCTAAACAGGCTTGGAATCAATTACTTTGAAATGTAATTAATTACTTTCATATACATTGATAATTTTGTCAATTACTTGCAATTATAATTACATTGATTTTTTCAAATTAATGTAATGAATTACTTTCAATTACTTTGACTTATGTTATTAAATACATTTCAATACGTGAGTTTTATTTTTTAAAAAAATCTCGTGAATAAATATATGTATAAAACAGCACTGAGATATACAAGGCTTTATGAACTGAAATGTTTTACAGTTTTGAGTTCATTTTAATCATCAAAAGATTTTTGAAAACTGTGTCACTCAGAAGACGTCTTTCTGGTCTGAAAATTTTTCCAATGCTCTTGAATTCATGCTTGGTTCTGAATAAGATTTTTTCTATAATGAGCTTGTATTTAGAGTTTTTGTTCTTGGGTATGAGAGGGGTTCACACCTGGACAAAATTAGACCTTTACCTAATGTGCTGGGCGGTGTGACACACACTGTATAAACATATTAAACATTATGAGACATTAAATTATTGTACAAACACAAGCCCATGCTACACCAGTATACAAACTGTGTATCAGATTGAGTATAACAAACCGTTTTATACACTTTTATTTTTTAAAAAAAAAATAATATCAATAACTCAAAAAATATTAATGAAAATAAATCTGATTGTACACTGTGACATCTGTGAATAATATAAACCAAACGATGAAACTATATAAATTAAGACATAAATGACAATAAAATTATGATTTTACACATTCACAGCATAAGTTCACAATATTTACATATAAGTCAGTTACAATAGATTTCATTCATTTAATTTCACAATTCTCACGTTACGATTGCGAAAGTGTTCATTTCATTTAAAATGTCAGTTTCAAAATTCACCAGATCCACTTCATCTGGAATAACAGGTTTCTGAATGGGAGATTTCGGTATACCGAACTATTTCTGAATTACCGTCACTGTGATAGATGGTTTTCTTTGTCATTTTGAGAATGATGGTTTCTGTCACTGTTGTTGAGGAAAGGTCATTTTGCATCGAGTCCGAAATGCTAACACTGTTTTAGAGTTACTAGGTTCATTCAGATTTGAGTGCTCCTCCTCACTGCCATCTAAAATGTCCTCTAAAGACGCATTCACTTCGTCGTTGTTTGATGAGTTTAAAAGCTCATTTTCTACGTCGGACCCAATGGACCGCCAATCTTCGTCTTCGCTAATTGGGTCATTCTCTGTTGAGGGACGTGACGGAGAGTTCTCAGGAGTTATGTCCCCATACATGGAGCTGACGAAAACTGCCTTTTTAGCCTTATGTAATTCTTCCTGCGACATCTTCTGAACGCTCTTAAAAATGGTCGCTGGCATTAAGAACAGTTTACAATAAGTTGGTCTAAATGGTTTTCTCTAATGTGACGTTGTAAATTATACTTTCTTATAATATTTCTTCCACAAAATTCGCATAGCATTACTCTTAAAAGTTTTTCTAAGAATGGTTACAATAAGTAGCGTTTTGGAAATTTAACTTCAAGGCCCCTGCGTGTCAAGGTGGTAGTAAGCTGCAACTCCTGTTCCACTTTCTTTTATCCTTTTGAAGTTCGGTCGTTTCCGTATGGGGTGTCGAGACACTTGGGTCGGTCTGATTGGGAAGCGGCAAACTAAAAACGTCAGTGTCTTCTGGATCAGCATCATAATTAACACCTGATAAAGTTTTACTGCCGTGGTATCGTTTATGATTGTCTGAGTGAATAATAACGGGTTTCGAATTTTCCTAGTGTTTTATCTGGTATAATACATCTGATAGTCGTTTTGCAATAATCCATGATCCAGTCCATTTTCTAGCCAATTTTTGTTTCCTTCCTTTAACAATTTTCGGTTGACTACGGCGCGCTAAATCTCCAATTTCATATGTTACTTCTCGTATATTTCTGTCAAAATTTCGTTTCTGTCTCTCGGTATTAATTTTCATTGTTTCCCTCGCTAGTTGATGAATTTCTATTAATTTGTTTTTTAAGTTGCGCACATATTCTGCGTCACTGACTTCGGTATCACTGTTTGTTAGATCTTTTTCAGTCAAGAGATTCAGTATTAATTTTGCTTCTCTTCCAATTACCATCCTATGGGTGACATACCCGTAGTTTCGTGTGGCGAAGTATTGTATGCAAGTGCAATCTAATCTATATAACGATTCCAGTCCGTCTGATTTGAACATATGTATTTGGATAACATTTCTTTTATCGTTCGATTTAGTCGCTCAACCTTTCCATTTGATTGTGGGTAATATGGGGTTGTCCGGGTTTTATAAATCTGGAATACCCGACACAAGCCTTGGAATAAGTTATTCTCAAATTGTCTCCCTTGATCCGAATGAATTTCACATGGGCACTCCTAACGTTTAATCCAGCCCTTAAAAATCACTTCAAAAAGGTAATAATAAAAAACAGTAAAAATATTCACTTGAGCTTTTACATCTGATTAAAGTAAAACATGTACTGACAAAGTGACAATCAACTCTACCTTAAGAATACTTATATTTAAAGAAATTATTCAATGATTTAAAAAGTTTACAATCTAAATGAATTATAAGATCATAAGCAAAACATTTCATACCCATGTCTTTAATCAGTTATAATAATAATAAACAAAATCATTATCAGTACCTAGTAATAAACTATAAAACTTAAGTATAACTTCAAATTTATAATTTAGTCAAAATATATTGTTGGAATGTTTACACTAGCAAAAATACTGTTTTTACTTTTTGGAATGACCATATAAGGATATGTTCACTTGACTAGATTACAAAATCTATACATTAGACCATAAACATGACACTTCATAAAAATGTATACTATGTAAAAGTACATATACTAAAACTACTAAAAAATTAAATTACTAATAACTACCTCCATAACTTTTTGTAAGAAGAAAATCACACAGAACACTTTTAAATCAAGTTAAATAATAAAAATACAATATGAACTTGTGATGAGTACAGATATAGAAAACAGCAATGATAATCACTGGTTGAATGAGCATTTAATATGAGGTAGCTATGAACAGAGTGTTTGTCTTTGTAAAGATTGTTGGCATGCTAAAAACCATATTTGGTAATACATAAGGATAATAAGGTATCAAAAATATGTACAAACAACAATACCAATTCAAAAACTGTAATACTGAAAAATAGTACTAAAACTGTATAATAGCATAAAAACTAATAGCTATTTTGTTTATGTTCTGTAATAAAAAAAAAGTCCTACAAAAACATGAACAACAAACATTTAAAACAAGTTAAGTGAACTTGTGCTGAGTACACATATGGAAAACAACAATGAGATTCAATGATTGAATGGACATTAAATATGAGGTAGCTTTAAACAGAGATTTCCTTAATATTATAAGGTAATAAAAAGGTAAGACCCCAAATAAATATACTCCAGTTTGTTGTCTCCAGAGGAAATATAAAATAGGGTATGTAGGTAAGGTAGGTATAGGTACATGAATGTACCAAAAAAATTATTTGGAGGTATTTATAATAATTAGTTTCACATTTTACAACTTTGAAAATGAGAATTTTTTAAGGATCAGGAATAAAATGTTGGTAAATCTGGGAACAGGAAACGGAAGCATTTTTATTGTTTGAGGCTTATTACACATTTTGTTGGAAATTACTTTACATTTACATTGTCAGTATCCAAAGCGTTCGGGTGGTCTTCTAAGTCTTTGCCCCCTCCTTAATGGTACTTGCTGTTGCCTCCTTCTGCGTTGAGGGTTCCTTCTTTTCCGTTGAAATATTTTTTGGAATAGAGTTTTTGCAAGACGAAATATGAAGCGATGAATTTCCCTGTGGTAGTTCTGATATATAAATCCAAGATAAGCCAAAAGCACACCTAAAATGTTGTACAAGTTTCTTTTGTCAGTTCATAATTTAAACACCAGTTTCTTGAATAGAATAGAATTTTTCTTCTGTTTCTGAGAGAGATTGTTGGATTTGATAGTTTGGTGATCGATATGGCATGTTTTGGGGTACATCTGCATGCACACCAATACTTCTTTGAAGTCGTCTGGTTTTTTTTTTTTTTTTTTTTTGCAGTGTATGATCAAAATGAAACATGTGAAAATGATCCATGAAAGTGTGGAAAATAATGATAAAACTGCAAGCAAATATTAATGAAAATAAGTTTAACTTGACACTGAAGCAATAGAATCATAGTCATTTTCATTTACAGTATACTCACTAAAGGTATTTAAAGCAAATGAGGAAAAATTATTACTTTGATTTTGAACTATATCTTGTTGGATCTTTTTTTTCTTCTTTTTAATGTGTCTGTACACAAGAATACTTACTAAATAATTATAAAAACACTAAATCACTAAAGTTTTGTATATTGATGAGGATGTAAATGATGGCTTACTGATGATGATGTTAATATTGGATGATGATGATGATGGTAATGATGAAGGCGGAGGTGGTGGCGAGCTGGAGAATGGAGGTGCTGTTTCTCCATTTGCCCAGTGCTGAAAAAAATTGCTAACCCTTATAAAATGGACATTATAAGATATCCAGTAAATCATATTGCAATTTCTCTAAAAATAATGAAACCAAATTTAAATCTACTTGTCAGGATAGCTGATGCACACTAACACTTTATCATCTATTTTAAACATTTATATAGTTATTTATCATAATATATATGTCATGTGTTGACAATTCATATAAATGATATGTCAAGGAGTAAATAAGATGATAAGAATTTTCATAAAACTTATTCAAATATTTATCTGTGAAATGTAATTGTCCTCTGCAATGACAAATTTATTTTCATGGTAGATACACATAAACATGTAGGTCATGGTCTAGCTCTGGATGTGCAGATGTTTAATTTAGCAACTATTCATCTTTAAAAGATAAACTCAATGCTTCTTCTGATAACACTATGTGAGGTTTATTCAATGTTTTAATTGATAAGATATCCTAGTTATTACTCGTCTTAAGTTTAAATGTATAGAGAGGGACTACTGTAATCGGATTCATGTAATGTCATTGAGCTATCTCTTATACATATGTAGAGAGTGACAACATGCAAAGGGATACTTACAAAGGGAATTCCATTTAAGTACATATCAATGCTACTTCTCACGTTTAGGTTTTCTTTAGTAGATGAACATGTGTAATCCGTTGATTCAATAACTAGCAGTTGAACTTTTGAACATGTAAGGTCAAGCTTTGCATCATCGTAAAGTCTTGGAAATCTTCGTCGCTCAAACATCCACTGTAAATCCCATATCTAGCCCACATACAACTCCCCGTTTCTTTACATACTTGGTTTAATCTGTATTCTTTTGATGAAAGCACAAAAAACATTGCATAGAACTGATAGAACAAGCATTACGCTTGTAAATCTTGCCATTTTTCTGTAAACGTAAACAACACTGAAGAGACGCGAAGGAACGGCGGGAAACTAAATTATTAACTCGTACCATTTATAAGTCGATGCAGTCTCTTAAGAAATATGAGATATTATACAATTATGGACTCTTTTGGTGTTGAATATGGTTTGCTATTCACCAGAAAAATATTCATAGTGACCGAGGCGAAGCCGAGGTCAATATGGATTTTTCTGGTGAATAACAAACCATATTCAACACCAAAAGAGTCCATAATTGTTTTATTATATAGTCGGGATTTGAATAGATAATATATTAAAGGCTTTTTGACGACACCATTTTCATTTGCGATCTTCCTTTGTTGAAAATAAAAAATGTCTCCAGATTACTGTTTGTAACCTCCGTGTTTTCCTTTCCGAGTTTCGCAATGTGTAAGACGTCCAAATATTAAAAAAATATCCTAAAATAGGTTTGAATAATTGTTCTCCTGCTTAGATACGTAGCTCATTGCGGCTACTGTTTACAACGTTGTTTGATGTTTTGATTTTGACGTCACAATGCCGTTGCACGTGCATTGACCCTCCAGTGAATACGGCTTAAAATCCGGTGAATATGTAGTGTTATGAACTGTTTGCGTTTGTATAGATTATATAGGGATTATAAATAGACTATATGATATTATATTTTAACTCATATTATATTAATTATTAACGTTTTTAGCATCATTATGTTTCAGATAATAAATATGTACTTCACTCTATTATTATCTTTTCTTCCTTTTATTATTCCTTCATTTAAGTTTCTTTTTCAGTAAGCACAAATTTTAACTCCTATTGTATCAAATTCCTTGTTGTATGTACTATAAATATCAAATGATGTAATTGTGTCATTTTGTGATGGCTTCAACTTCATGTTTTGAATATTTTAATTTCAAATTTTCACTTGATTAAATGAAGAAAAAAATTTCGTTGGTATTGAAGATACAGAATAGGACGACTGTGGGAAAATATGTCAGGGTTTTGTAAGAAGTTTACGTATGTCAAAGTCCTCTTTGTGTTTAATATAAATATAAAATGATGTAATTTAATCATTATAGGATAATTTCAACTTTATCTTTTATTCACTTTAATTTGAAATTTCCCCTTAATTAAATATAGAACATCAGTATGTGATATGTTTCAATATTTACACGTAATTATAAAATAACCCTAGATTTATTAACGATAACTTTGTGTTAGTTGATAAGTAATATACATGTATGTTGGAAGATTTGATTTTCAAAAGAAATGATGATAGACATGAGTGTTATTAATTTAATCAGAATAAAGAGAGGCAGTCCTAAGTGACGTTACATTTATGAAAAATAAAGACAGGTTGGTGTAGGATGTGGTCAGAACAATGAGTGATAGAACAGTTTATTATAAAGCAGAAGAGATGATCTGAGCAAATCACTTACAACATGGCATTCCACTTCGAAACTAAAACCGTAAAGGACAACTTAAATAATGCTAATGGCTTGCTCTTGTTCGGAGCAAACAAGTGCATTTCCATCATGCTCTACATTGGAGAGCACTGGATACATATACAAGGTAATTAATACTTAGTATATTTTATTGATTTATATAAGGGGACGACCATTTAATTCTGAGGGGGGCGGGGGGTGGGTGGCAAATTTTTTTGAGACAGATTATTTATTTTAATGCCTGTCAAGGACAGATTATTTATTTTCAAGATTATCGAGGACAGATTATTTATTTTCTTCTCTTGTCTTAGGGTACCTTGATCGATTAATTCTAAAAGACTAATCATTTATATACCATAGGCGGATTCACGATGGGGATGTGTATAACTTCCTTCAGGCAAGAGGTCTGGGGCAGCCTTAAGGCCCCCAGTGGGTCCTGGGCGAAGCACTGGTGGAGGCCAAGGGAGGGAAATTCCCCCGAAGCTCTTGGGTTTTCGGGTATTTTAAGAATAAAACCAGGACAATTATAGTCATTAGTGGAATTGGTTATTATGTAGCAAAGTATGACATGAATACTAGTCATATCATACTTTGAATGAAGGGGGACCAGGGGGCGAAGCCCCCTGAAGCTCCTGGGTTTTTGTGTGTTCTAAGAGTAAAACCAGGCACAAAAATATTGGTATTGTACTAAAGTATGGCAGCATTAATATAATTCATATCAAACTTTGAAATTTTAGGGGAGGGGTCATACATATGTATGCCTTCCTTCAATCCGCCACTGTATACTTTGTATTAATTTATCGGTAAGTATAATTCTTTGAAAAGAAAATTTATCTTTTGTGGTGTTTAAAGTAGGTCTATACTCGCACTACGTCATTTACGAATAGTAAAACCGGAACCGCGCTTCCTTTTTCCGAGATGAGAGTTTTTAACTATATTGGTTTGACTTTTACTTAGCGTTTTAAATATCCGGTAACGATTTTGCTCGAAGTCGGTCGCGTCAACAAACACATATTCTACAGTTTAAGGATAAATTATTTAAAAAGAAAAGGCTGGGAACAACTTTCGGTTGACAGAAATAATTAGGTTATAAAACGATATTTCTGTGAATGATGCATGTTTTATATGCTGCGTCGAAAACACGGACCATATACATGCTACATCAGAACATGTATCAAACTATCGAGGCGACTATTGTCGGCGGCCAAGTTGAAGCTAATAGTGATATCACAATTCGGAAGAAAAGTAATGATTAAGATTTGACTTAGAAAATTTATAGATTTTACTAATCAAACATTACAAAATTTACTTTAAATAATAATTGCATAAAACACATACTCCCCTCCCCCAAACTGCTTACCCACGAATCCCAATGCAAAATTATCTTTTGAATAAGTAAATGACAAAAGTTGATTCACTTGCAGCATACTTTGTTACTTTCTGTAACAAAATCATCCAGTTTCTGAGAATCAGTGAATTCCTTTCATTTTCATCGTCTCCAATTTAAAGACAAGTGTGTTTATTTATTTATTTTTTTTTTTTGAGTAAAATAAGATAAATTTTAGGGACAATAGGTTTTGGGTGTGTATAATTATTGTTTTAAATAATGTACAACCTTGTTAATACAACTATACACTCAAACATTAACAGTATTACAGAAATATGTAGCAATATATTACTTCTGGAAGAAAGAAAATAGGGGGGTCCCTTTAGTGTAGAGCTCATACCACGAAAAGTAATGCGTCAACATATATTTTTTTTAAGCTTATTATTTTTCTTAAATATAATTTAGTAAAGAATAATGCAAATTTACGCAGTTTGAGTCCATAATTTTTTTTAAATGACCGAGATTGTCCTGTGAAGCATATTTTCTCACATTAAATTTTGATACAATAGCCTAACAAAGTGCATCTATTTATAACAATTCATGCAAAACAATGATATTTTATTGTTTAATAACATGTTTCTTCTCTATTTTGGTATTAAAGTTGAATATTTAGACTTAAATTAATTTATATACAACAAAATCTAGGATAGGTAAAATTTCAGTCTTTTACATTTCGGGGTATAAACTCCGAAAGGCTTTGGGCGGAAAAGTGAACATGTTGACATATAATTTTTCTTGTGTCTGTCCATTGCTGGGATGTATGTCTATCTTATAAAAGCAGATTTTTAAGGATTGAGCCCATTTAGTGCCGAGTATAGAACTACCTTAAGAATATTGGCTTGTTATTAAAGTGATTCATCACATCTACTGAGTGCACATTGTCATGTTTATCAACTGACTACAAGTATCCAGTCTGGTTATCTGATTTTAAATATTATTTGGTTCTAAATTGGTGAGGGAAGCGAGCCAAAAAAATGCTGAATTGAAGATTCTGAGGTTAAATTACACGGAAATAAAAAGGTATTTTCACAATATTTAAATATCATAAGTCAAGGTCAGATTATTTATTTCTTTGCAGAGGAGGACAGATTATTTATTTTCAACATTATCAGGGACAGATTATTTATTTCCAAAATCTGCCAGGGCCCCCCCCCCCCCCCCCCTCAGAATAAAATAGTCGTACCCTAATTATGTACATTTTATCACAAATTATTTATATAATGATGTACATTTTGTTTGAAATATGCTAGTATTTACGTAGGAATTGAAATTTTTGTACTTAATTTCTCATAAAGATTTTCATGTCTGAAACAGACAACATACATGGGAAGTCTGTAACCATGGAGTTGAAGGATATAAAAGCCTTTTCGCCTATGTTAAACATCGTGGAAAGGATGCACGCCGCAGTTGAACGAAACAAAAAGATGTGGACGATGCCATCTGACATTAAAATGTATAAGGATCCAGTGTCGTCCAACTGGTGCGCTTCGTATAAGTCACATATGGCCGGGACACTCAAAAGAAGGAGACTGACCGGGCTAGGACTGGCCGGGACACTCAAGAGGAGACTGGCCGGGCTCTAACTGGCCGGGACACTCAAGAGGGGACTGACCGGGCTAGGACTGGCCGGGATACTCACAAGGAGGAGACTGACCGGGCTAGGACTGACCGGGACACTCAAGAGGAGACTGACCGGGCTAGGACTGGCCGGGACACTCAAGAGGAGACTGACCGGGCTAGGACTGGCCGGGACACTCAAGAGGAGACTGACCGGGCCCTAACTGACTTGGACACTCAAGAAGAGACTGGTCGGGCTCTAACTGGCCGGGACACTCAAGAGGAGACTGACCGGGCTCTAACTGACTGGGACTCTCAAGAGGAGACTGGCCGGGACACTCGAGAGGGGATTGACCGGGCTAGGACTGGCCGGGTTACTCAAGAGGAGACTTACCGGGCTAGGACTGGCCGGGACACGCAAGAGGAGCCTGACCGGGCTAAGACTGGCCGGGACACTCAAGAGGAGGAAACTGACTGGACTAGGACTGGCCGGAACACTCAAGAGGAGACCGACCGGGCTCTAACTGACTTGGACACTCAAGAGGAGACCGGCCCGGCTCTAACTGGCCGGGACGCTCAAGAGGAGAGTGACCGGGCTCTAACTGACTGGGACACTCAAGAGGAGACTGGCCGGGCTCTCACTGGCCGGGACACTCAAGAGGGGACTGACCGGGCTAGGACTGGCCGGGACACGCAAAAGGAGGAGACTGACCGGGCTAGGACTGACCGGGACACTCAAGTGGAGACTGACCGGGACACTCAAGAGGGGACTGACCGGGCTCTTACTGACTGGGACACTCAAGAGGAGACTGACCGGGCTAGGACTGGCCGGGACACGCAAGAGGAGACTGACTGGGCTAAGACTGGCCGGGACACTCACGAAGAGGAGAATGACCGGGCTAGGACTGTCCGGGACACGCAAGAGGAGACTGACCGGGCTCTAACTGACTGGGACACTCAAGAGGAGAATGATCGGGCTCTAACTGACTGTGACACTCAAGAGGAGATGGGCCGGGCTCTAACTGGCCGGGACACTCAAGAGGAGACTGACCGGGCTAGGACTGGCCGGGACACGCTAGAGGAGACTGACCGGGTTAGGACTGGCCGGGACACTCAAGAGGAGACTGGCCGGGACACTCAAGAGGAGCCTGACCGGGCTAGGACTGGCCGGGACACTCAAGAGGAGGAGACTGAGTGGACTAGGACTGGCCGGGAGTGAGAAGGGCCAGGAAGACAAACATGTAGTTTCAGTAAGTTTTATATTTATATCTTTGCATTCTCAGAAATACGATGTACACATTTTATACATATATATAATTTTTAATTTTTCTTTTTTTAAAGAAAGAAATTGTCATTTAAACAAACAATTGAAGTCTAAGAATGATTCTTGTTTCATCATTATTGTTAATTTTCAGCATTATTGTTAATTTATGAGTAAAGCATCTATTAGATAGTTGTTCGAATCTAACCCTCAAAAGTTCTGTGTTAGTTTTTATTACAATTTCTGAATAACACTCTCTTTTCTGTTTTCAGATCAGATTGACTACATGTTTGAAATAAAATTGAACACCAAATTTATTTTTTGATCTGAAGTGTTTTGATTTCATTGAAAAGGTAAACTTCTGTAAGGAGAAATCTTGTCTGAATTTGACCTGTAAAGATTTCCCTTTCTTATTTGTATGCTGGAATATCAAATAACTTGATTTTTCATAAATTTACAATAGAGAATACACAAAAAATGTTAATTCTGATATTTCAATTTTGCTGTGGACACTTTCATGTCATAAGGTATTTTTAGCTCACCTCAACGAAGTTGAAGGAGCTTATGTAATACCGTCGGTGTCGGCGTCCCAGGTTAAGGTTAAGTTTTTTGGAGCAGTTTTCTTTTTAAGTACTTCTATGTCCTATATTGATTAAACATGCATGGAAGATGGTTCTAGTGTGTTTCATTATACCAGTCAAAGTTTCAGATGCTGTAGTTTCAGCAAAGGAATGACCAGGTTAACATTTTTAATGCAGTTTTTGGTGTAGGTTTCAATTCCAAGTAACTATAAGCCCTATGTTGACCAAACTTGCATGGATGATACATCTAAGGATGCATACTTCCAGGCTTGCTTCGGATGCTGAATCTGACCTACATTTTACAGTTGGGTGAACAGGTTAAAGTTTTTGGTGCAGGTTTAATTTCCAAGTAACTATAAGCTCTATGTTGACCAAACTTGCATTGATGATACATCAATGGATGCATACTAACGGGCTTGCTTTGGATGCTGAATCTGACCTACATTTAACGGTTGAGTGAACAAGTTAAAGTTTTTGGTGAGTAGTATAGTCGACATATTGGGGGGGGGGGGTTAAACAATGAGCCTATTGTTTGGGAGAACAATGGAAAGAACAATGGGGATGACCGCAGGTTGACCTTTAGGAGCCATGACCGTGACAGAGAACAATGGAGCAAGGTCATGGATGACCGCGGGTTGACCTTTAGGACACATGACCGTGGCGGAGAACAATGAAGCAAGGTCAGGGCTGACCGCGGGTTGAACTGAAGGAGAACAATGGAGACAGGACAGGGAGGACCGCAGGTTGACCTAGAGGAGCCATGACCATGACGGAGAACAATGGAGCCAGCTCTGAGAGGACATCTGGTTGACCTGAAGGAGACAGCGGAGAATAATGGAACAAGGACGTGAGTGGTCTGGAGAAGTCACGTGGTAGGTTTGAGGATTTTTTTCCATGACGTATCATGGGTGAGTGTATATATTGGAGATGGAAATTTTCTCGTCATTTGAGAATCAAACGTGAGAGCGACAACATGTCAGATCTATATATACTCTACAGCGATATTTTGCAGTATATTGATGTAATTCAAGAGAGAAAAAGAAAGAGAACTTACCTCTCTGGTGTCCCTCCGCGTTTAAATGGTACCCTGCAGTGGACCCCCATCTTCCGTAGGACGACCCTGAGCACCCAAGCAGCAATTAACAGGATGACCAGGCAGAGCCCGGCCACACCCAGCCCGTACGCTTCACGAACTGTAATTATTAATTTCAACCAGAAGTCTCTGTCGAGACTGTAGCTCTACTGGTATGTACTTATCAAAAACCATTGCACTATTTTATGTATCTTTGTGTAGTCTACTTGTGTGCCAACTTATTTTGAAATCAAACTAGAACTGTAGAATGAGTAGCGTTTTTAAGGAATTTCACAGAAAATTCTATTTTTAGTAACCATGGTAACACCGTTCATCGAAATCAGAAATCGATGCACTATTCTATGTATCTTAGGGTAGTCTACTTGTGCGCCAAGTTATACTGAAATCAGACCAAAACTGTAGAAGGAGTAGCGTTTTTAAGGAATTTCACAGAAAATTCTATTTTTAGTAACCATGGCAACACTGTTCATCGAAATTAAAAACCGATGCACTATTCTATGTATCTTAGTGTAGCCTACTTGCCAAGTTATATTGAAATCAGACCAAAACTGTAGAATGAGTAGCGTTTTAATGGAATTTCACAGAAAATTCTATTTTTAGTAACCATGGCAACACCGTTCATCGAAATCAAAAACCGATGCACTATTCTATGTATCTTAGTGTAGTCTACTTGTGTGCCAAGTTATATTGAAATCAGACCAAAACTGTAGAAGGAGTAGCCTTTTTAAGGAATTTCACAGAAAATTCTATTTTTAGTAACCATGGCAACACCGTTCATCGAAATTAAAAACCGATGCACTATTCTATGTATCTTAGTGTAGCCTACTTTCCAAGTTATATTGAAATCAGACCAAAACTGTAGAATGAGTAGCGTTTTAATGGAATTTCACAGAAAATTCTATTTTTAGTAACCATGGCAACACTGTTCATCGAAATCAAAAACCGATGCACTATTCTATGTATCTTAGTGTAGTCTACTTGTGTGCCAAGTTATATTGAAATCAGACCAAAACTGTGGAAGGAGTAGCGTTTTAAAGGAATTTCACAGAAAATTCTATTTTTAGTAACCATGGCAACACCGTTCATCGAAATCAAAAACCGATGCACTATTCTATGTATCTTAGTGTAGTCTACTTGTGTGCCAAGTTATATTGAAATCAGACCAAAACTGTAGAAGGAGTAGCGTTTTAAAGGAATTTCACAGAAAATTCTATTTTTAGTAACCATGGCAACACCGTTCATTGAAATCAAAAACCCATGCACTATTCTATGTATCTTAGTGTAGTCTACTTGTGTGCCAAGTTATATTGAAATCAGACAAAAATTGTAGGAGGAGTAGCGTTTTGAAAAATTGTTTACAGACAGACGGACAGACAGACGGACAGACAGACAGACAGACGGACGGACGACGGACGCATTACTATCGCATAAGCTCTTCTGGTCTCTGACCAGTAGAGCTAAAAATTAATGACATTTAAAAACATATCTCATTTTATGTACAATCTGAGTGATTAACAAATTACAATATAATCAATCCATTGATCGCAAAATGTGTGAAGGGTACTTACGTTTGATACTTTTCATCAGTGTCAACTCATGCGAAAAACAAGGATATTAGTCGACAATATGTTACTCAAATACACATTCATATTAGTAACAAACAAGATAAAAGATTAGTACAGTTTACAAGTACAAATCACGGATCTTTATAATTCTGTTAAACACGTGTCATATAGTTCTTGAATCTCTTTATATGTTTGATAAAATTTGAACAATACAGTATTTAATCATGCTATTTATTATTGATTAGTACGTAATTCGAATACTGTCATGTCATCTTCGTCTATACAATCCATTTCAATATCAGTACTTACAAGGTTACGTTTTCTCTATTTTTTAATCGCAATACACAAACACACATTAGCACTAATAGAGGAATAAGAATAATAAGGAATATATAGTTCGTTTTCGATACCCTTGTCCGAACTGGCACTAGGGGTTGTGTCCCTCGCTGAATCGGGTGTGATTTCCGGTGTTGACGTACTGCTGGGGGTTGAGAATGTACTGTTAAATGTGTCGTCTCTGCGTGAACTGGGGGAGGGGAATGTGTTTACAAAGGTCATGTCGGGGGAGGGGGTAGTTGAGATGTTCATAGTCCGTCCATGTGTCTCAGCGGAGGACGCGAGTGGAGTCGTCATGTCCGTCTTAGAATTGTTACGGAAGGGGACTGTGGTAGTCAAGTTTCCGTGCGGCATGGACGAGAGGATGGTCAAGTTCGTCGTGTCTTCTCTGTTCGTAACGGCGGTGGGTAGTGATGTGAAATGAGGTGTTAGTGATACGTCTCCGTGTGTACCGATGTCGGTGGATGAGGTCATCGGAGAGGAGTCCGTGTGTTTGGTTGACTCGAACGTACGTGTATCTGTAGATGTTAATATAAATATAAAAAAAGAACTTAAAATAGACTAATAGGTTTAAATAGTATGAAATACTAATTTTGTAAAATCAACAAGATGTTAATCGTAACAATAAATATCAAAATCATCAACAACGATCACAAAGCATCATCGGACCTGTAGAACTTATATAACTTATCAATCTCTAAGTACGAAAAACAGATTCTACTGATCTGAGACACTTTTAAGACATTGACTTACGCTCTTCGACTGCGTTCATGGTTACAGTTGTGGCGTCTGAAAAAAAAATTACATCCTTGTAAATAAATCACATAAAATCACACACATCATTCCATGTAAATATTATTATCCAGGACATGTATAAATTCACTAAAACTGAAATCCAAGGGAGAAAAAAAAAGATGTACCACACTCGAGAGTAGCAATGCCGTATTTGAACTGCTCTGTGCAAGGCATCTCGGAACAATGTGCGATAGCGTGAGAAACCGGTTTTTTTTCTCACGGATGCAACCCTCCTTCACTGCAGGTGCAGTTACGTAACACACACCTGGTCCAGTGTAATAACATGGGAATTTTGTGGCAGGGATGAGGTAAAAAGATGTGGTTTTTAAATCATATTTGTACACAATAAATAATTACTTCATCACACTTACCTAAACATGATAGAATGTCACCCGAAGTGATCATTTCGATGGTTTTCACCACCTGATGACAATTTTTTTTTTTGTACTGGCTTATATTTCCGCATTGTCCTCTTATTAATAATTGTTCAATGCTCTCGTCCGTTTGGATGGTTTTTAGCCAGCACTCGACTTCCACATATTTCGCCCCGTAGACACATATACTCTCTCCGGAGCATGTCGCATAGTTGCCGACAACGTAATTGCACTCCTGGCAAGCGCTCAAGCGCTAGCAAACAAAACGATGTTGAAAAATAAACTGAATACAATTGAATTTTCCATTTTTAGTGATACCTTAATTTAATAATGAGCGAGTTCAAAATATAGCTCTGGTGGACTTTTATCTAAGGGTGTATACTGGTCAATGTGGTCATCCTTTCTTTTCACTCGTGATTTTATTCACTTATCAACTGATTACACTGATTAAAATTGATGTACAGTGCATGCAATCATAATAAAAGTCACTGAATTTGATCAGAAATGTGCTAATTGATCGTTAGGAACTGATTGTAAAAATGTCATCGGAATAATTTCTGTGGCATGTTTCAATTACAGATGAACATTTTTAATTTCATGCTTATGGATTTTTTTTCTCGTCTCTCTCTGATTAGAAAAAATGATGACCAACACATATTTTACATTTTTTCTCTCATCGTCAGATTCACTGTATACATTTCAAAATCCTAAATTTATTATCATTCAAATTGGGTACTCATATCACGTGTTTTTTCCCCAATAAAAAGGGAAAATATCCCCTTCAAACTTTACCTATCTCTAAAAAGGTGGATAAGTATGTTCATTTATATTTTTTATACACATTCGATGAATACTTGGGCGCATTGAATTTCTTTATCAGTGACTTTTTTTCTTTAAACAGATGTATTTGTGAGGACATTAAAGATATGACCAGGGAATTGACTTTTCTCACATTTTTTTGTTACTAACGAATTATGTCATTTCTTTGAATGATAATAAAAATAATTCTTTTTTTTTTATCTTATTAGTTTTGCTATTAAATACGGGAAGAGATCCAGGTATGACATTTCTTTTATGAAAGTAAATTTTCTATAGAAATATTTTTAAAAAGAAATAAGACTTTACACTTTTATAGATTTGTCAGTAAAAGAAACCAGTAAAAAAATAGACTAGAAATGGTTTCATTCAATGCCGGTCAATTCCGTCTACAATATCTCACTTCTGTTATTTAATATGAAGGCTTTTATAATTACTTTTTTATATTCTCATATTGAAACGTGTGTTGTTTCAGCTCCCCGGATACTGAGTAAGTAACTTTAGTTTAACATCATTACCTGATATTTAAATCTTTCACACTACTTCATTCATAAATGTCATTCCGGGGTTTTTTTTTTCATTTAGACCAGGAGAGGAGACAATCAAGTTAGTAGATTAACGTGAATAAAACAAGAAAGTACATTTATCGTCATTTTAATTTTACTAAAACATAACTAGAAATACTGTCATTAACCGTCTGTAATTTCCATCTACAATTTCAACTTCTGTAATTTATCATGAAGACCTTTATCATTTCATTTTTAATTTATTCTCATATTGAACCGTGTGTTGTTTCAGCACTCCAGAAAAGGAGTAAGTAACATTATTATTACCATCATTTACTGTTATTTCAACATAGGACGCACCTAATTAAATCGTAAATTTCCCTTTTCTACTGTTTTAGTTTGGCCGCTGGTGGCGAGACTGAAGAGGTCGAGGGGTTAGTAGACTGAATAAACAAGAAAATAGATTCAATCATAAACTTGATGATATTAGATTTCTTCCAAAAAGAAGATGTAACACCTTTTAAAATCTTATGCGTATTCCGTTATTTATTCCTTTTTCATTTCTTTTTACATTAAGATTTACTGTATTATTATATAAACCTATGATCATGAAGAAAAATGATTTTAAGTTAAATAATCAGAGAAATGCATTTCTTTTATTTCAATAAAGAATATTTTAAATCATTTAAATTTTATTATATATCTCATTCTTTAATCTTTTCTTTACTATTTATTTCTTTTTTTAATTTTATCTCAATCACTTTTTCTTTATAGTGCACCACCAAACGCGCCCAAAAGGCCCACGTAAATATACTTTAAGTTATTCATCTTTGACATTAAAAAAAATACCATTCTTATTAGTCGAGTTTAGTCTAATCGAGTTTCTTTTCTGGTTTGCTTTTTAGACTTCGAAGGGTTATCACCCTCACGCAGTGAGTAAAATTCTATATTTCGGTTACAATTTATTTTACATTTAATCCTTTGTCGTTCATTACATATATATTTCTTATTATTATTTACGTCTTCTTATTGTAGACCGTCGACGGAACTCGGGGATCCGATCATTATTGAGGCTTTTAGCCTCGCGTATGTATTCGAATTTTTATAATAAAATAAATCATTACAAGTGTTGTAAAACAAAAGAGCGCTTTAACTGCTTTTTCAATATAAATGCTGTGGGAATATTAATATTCTTATTGATTAAATTCTTTCTTTCAGAGAGAAGTGGGATGAGGAGTAAGTAATTTTTTCAATTTTTGAACTTGTCTTTTTTTCAATATGTAAAATAATCATTTTCAACGGAAGAAAGTGAACGAATCGTTTTTAGTTTCGTTTTCCAGTAATAATAATTTTCGTGTCGGAAATTAATGTTAAACTGATTTCACAATTACAGTGTCATTCCTCCCAGTCAAGACCCCCAGAAAACGTAAGTTGTGCGGGTTTTCGAGATTTTCAGTAATTTAGTTCCTTTTTTCCAACTGATGTAGAGAAAAAAAATTAATTACTATCATTTTCATTATAAGTCAGTTAATATTTATTTTTTATATGATAGTTAGCAAACTTTTTTTCCCCATACATCAATATTGAGGTACATCGTGATTTATTTCTCTGCTTTCAGAAACAAACAAGAATAATTGTGGATACACAAATAAAGGATCACAAAATTATTTCTTGGTTGTGTGTTGATTTCATTCAAAAAGGGAGTCACATTGTAGTGGAATGTATGCCGATGGTTAGCGCTTATTTGATTGTTAGATATCGTGTGTATTTCTTTTTTTTAAAATAAATACACAAGATATCGTATAAACAATCATTTAATATCTGATCTTCGGTATGCTCGATTTTAAATAATTAATTGTACTACAGTAGTACTGTGTGTTGAGTTTATTCAAGAGAAAACATTGTAGTGGAATGTATGCCGATGGTTAGAGCTTATTTCATTGTTAGAAATCGTGTGTATTTCTTTCTTTTTTTAAAATAAAAACACAAGATATCGTATAAACAATCATCTAATATCTGATCTTCGGTATGCTCGATTTTAAATCATTGAGTGTACTATAGTAGTACTGTGTGTTGAGTTTATTCAAAAAAAAGAGAAAACATTGTAGTGGAATGTATGCCGATGGTTAGAGCTTATTTGATTGCTAGACATCGTGTGTATTTATTTAAGAAAAAAGAAACACACAAGATATCGTAAACAATCATTTAATATCTGATCTTCGGTATGCTCGATTTTAAATAATTGATCGTACTACAGTAGTACTGTGTGTTGATTTCATTAAAAAAAAAACAACATTGTAGTGGAATGTATGCCGATGGTTAGAACTAATTTGATTGCTAGACATCGTGTGTATTTTTATACACAAGTTATCGTAAACAATCCATTCATATCTGCAGGTTATACAGTATAACTTATACGATCTTCGGTATCCCCCTCTTGACTTGTGCTTGAAGGTACGTCATGTTAATATATGAATAAATCTGTACAACATAGTGACCTTTATGAAACAAGACCCAGCATCTTGCTCTCACTGATACTGTTAAAGATACCTATTTAGGTTCTGATAAATCCTTGAATCTGATCTCATTCAATCTACCTTAGTATTCCTCCTCCGATATATTATCGTCACGGCCACAGAAATGTCTTCATGTGTTTAAATGTATTCATTTGACCGTTAATATGTTTTTAAGTTTAATCGTGACGGATACAAAGATGTCTTCGCGCATGGATAAATTTCGAGGGGTGGATTTAAAATACAAAAGGTATTCTTTGTGTATACAAGAATCTACCGCATTTCACTGATAATGATGTTCTTCCTGAATTAGATAAAGATAACATTATATCTACTTCAGTATTTTAATGAACTCTTCAGAGGGATAATAAGTATTTTCACATATTATTTCGCAGTTTAGTTTTATTCATTGATCTTACACCCTTATTCTCGCGGTGATGTCTCCTTCAGGTCCACCAGCACTCAGTCCTGATCTGGCTGTCTCGGATGTGTCCTCCAGGTTAACCATCCTTGACTTACCTCCATTGTTCTCGGTCATGGTGTATACTTGGGCGCATTGAATTTCTTTATCAGTGACTTTTTTTTCTTTAACCAGATGCATTTGTGAGGAAATAAAGGAAATGACCAGGGAATTGTCCCTGGTCATCACAAAACTAGAAAACCTCCCGTGTCCGTAAGTACTTTTCTCACTTTTTTTGTTACTAACGAATTATGTCATTTCTTTTATAGATAATAAAAATAATTCTATTTTTTTTATCTTATTAGTTTCGCTATTAAATACGGGAAGAGATCAAGGTATGACATTTCTTTTATGAAAGTAAATTTTCTATACAAATATTTTTAAAAAGAAATAAGACTTTACACTTTTATAGATTTGTCAGTAAAAGAAACCAGTAAAAAATTAGACTAGAAATGGTTTCATTCAATGCCGGTCAATTCCGTCTACAATATCTCACTTCTGTATTTTAATATGAAGGCTTTTATAATTACTTTTTTATATTCTCATATTGAAACGTGTGTTGTTTCAGCTCCCCGGAAAATGAGTAAGTAACATTAGTTTAACAGCATTACCTGATATTTAAATCTTTCACAAATCTTCATTCAGAAATGTTATTCCGGGTTTTTTTCCATTTAGGACGGAAGAGGAGACAATCAAGTTAGTAGATTAACGTGAATAAAACAAGAAAGTACATTTATCGTCATTTTAATTTTACTAAAACATAACTAGAAATACTGTCATTAACCGTCTGTAATTTCCATCTACAATTTCAACTTCTGTAATTTATCATGAAGACCTTTATCATTTCATTTTTTATATATTTTCATATTGAACCGTGTGTTGTTTCAGCACTCCAGAAAAGGAGTAAGTAACATTATTATTACCATCATTTACTGTTATTTCAACATAGGACGCACCTAATTAAATCGTAACATTCCCTTTTCTACTGTTTTAGTCTGGCCGCTGGCGAGGAGAAAGAGGTCGAGGGGTTAGTAGACTGAATAAACAAGAAAATAGATTCAATCATAAACTTGATGATATTAGATTTCTTCCAAAAAGAAGATGTAACACCTTTTAAAATCTTATGCGTATTCCGTTATTTATTCCTTTTTCATTTCTTTTTACATTAAGATTTACTGTATTATTATATAAACCTATGATCATGAAGAAAAATGATTTTAAGTTAAATAATCAGAGAAATGCATTTCTTTTATTTCAATAAAGAATATTTTACATCATTTAAATTTTATTATATATCTCATTCTTTAATCTTTTCTTTACTATTTATTTCTTTTTTTAATTTTATCTCAATCACTTTTTCTTTATAGTGCACCACCAAACGCACCAAAACGCCCCACGTAAATATACTTTAAGTTATTCATCTTTGTCATTAAAAAAAAATACCATTCTTATTAGTCGAGTTTAGTCTAATCGAGTTTCTTTTCTGGTTTGCTTTTTAGACTTCGAAGGGTTATCACCCTCACGCAGTGAGTAAAATTCTATATTTCGGTTACAATTTATTTTACATTTAATCCTTTGTCGTTCATTACATATATATTTCTTATTATTAATTACGTCTTCTTATTGTAGACCGTCGGCGGAACTCGGGGATCCGATCAATATTGAGGCTTTTAGCCTCGCGTATGTATTCGAATTTTTATAATAAAATAAATCATTGCAAGTGTTGTAAAACAAAAGAGCGCTCTAACTGCTTTTTCAATATAAATGCTGTGGGAATATTAATATTTTTATTGATTAAATTCTTTCTTTCAGAGAGGAGTGGGATGAGGAGTAAGTAATTTTTTTCAATTTTTGAACTTGTCTTTTTTTCAATATGTAAAATAATCATTTTCAACGGAAGAAAGTGAACGAATCGTTTTTAGTTTCGTTTTCCAGTAATAATAATTTTCGTGTCGAAAATTAATGTTAAACTGATTTCACAATTACAGTGTCATTCCTCCAAGTCAGGACCCTCAGAAAACGTAAGTTGTGCGGGTTTTCGACATTTTCAGTAATTCAGTTCCTTTTTTCCAACTGATGTAGAGAAAAAAAATTAATTACTATCATTTTTATTATAAGTCAGTTAATATTAATTTTTTATATGATAGTTAGCAAACTTTTTTTTCCCATACAACAATATTGAGGTACATCGTGATTTATTTCTCTGCTTTCAGAAACAAACAAGAATAATTGTGGATACACAAATAAAGGATCACAAAATTATTTCTTGGTTGTGTGTTGATTTCATTCAAAAAGGGAGTCACATTGTATTGGAATGTATGCCGATGGTTAGCGCTTATTTCATTGTTAGACATCGTGTGTATTTCTTTTTTTTAAATAAATACACAAGATATCGTATAAACAATCATATAATATCTGATCTTCGGTATGCTCGATTTTAAATAATTAATTGTACTACAGAAGTACTGTGTGTTGAGTTTATTCAAGAGAAAACATTGTAGTGGAATGTATGCCGATGGTTAGAGCTTATTTCATTGTTAGAAATCGTGTGTATTTCTTTCTTTTTTTAAAATAAAAACACAAGATATCGTATAAACAATCATCTAATATCTGATCTTCGGTATGCTCGATTTTAAATCATTGAGTGTACTATAGTAGTACTGTGTGTTGAGTTTATTCAAAAAAAAAAGAGAAAACATTGTAGTGGAATGTATGCCGATGGTTAGAGCTTATTTGATTGCTAGACATCGTGTGTATTTATTTAAGAAAAAAGAAACACACAAGATATCGTAAACAATCATTTAATATCTGATCTTCGGTATGCTCGATTTTAAATAATTGATCGTACTACAGTAGTACTGTGTGTTGATTTCATTAAAAAAAAGAAACAACATTGTAGTGGAATGTATGCCGATGGTTAGAGCTAATTTGATTGCTAGACATCGTGTGTATTTTTATACACAAGTTATCGTAAACAATCCATTCATATCTGCAGGTTATACAGTATAACTTATACGATCTTCGGTATCCCCCTCTTGACTTGTGCTTGAAGGTACGTCATGGTAATATATGAATAAATCTGTACAACATAGTGACCTTTATGAAACAAGACCCAGCATCTTGCTCTCACTGATACTGTTAAAGATACCTATTTAGGTTCTGATAAATCCCTGAATCTGATCTCATTCAATCTACCTTAGTATTCCTCCTCCGATATATTATTGTCACGGCCACAGAGATGTCTTCATGTGTTTAAATGTATTCATTTGACCGTTAATATGTTTTGAAGTTTAATCGTGACGGATACAAAGATGTCTTCGCGCATGGATAAATTTCGAGGGGTGGATTTAAAATACAAAAGGTATTCTTTGTGTATGCAAGAATCTACCGCATTTAACTGATAATGATGTTCTTCCTGAATTAGATAAAGATAACATTATATCTACTTCAGTATTTTAATGAACTCTTCAGAGGGATAATAAGTATTTTCACATATTATTTCGCAGTTTAGTTTTATTCATTGATCTTACACCCTTATTCTCGCGGTGATTTCTCCTCCAGGTCCACCAGCACTCAGTCCTAATCTGGCTGTCTCGGATGTGTCCTCCAGGTTAACCATCCTTGACTTACCTCCATTATTCTCGGTCATGGTGATTCCCCCCTTCAGGTCGACCCGCGATCATCCCTGACCTTGCTCCATTGTTCTCAGTCACGGTCATGTGTCCTAAAGGTTAATCCGCGGTCAGCCCTGACCTTGCTTCATTGTTCTCCGCCACGGTCATGGCTCCTAAAGGTCAACCCGCGGTCATCCCCATTGTTCTTTCCATTGTTCTCCCAAACAATAGGCCCATTGTTTACCCCCCCCCCCCCCATATGTCGGCTATACTACTTTGGTGCAGGTTTCATTTCCAAGTGACCATAAGCCCTATGTTGACCAAACTTGCATGGATGATACATCTAAGGATGCATACTACCAGGCTTGCTTCGGATGCTGAATCTGACCTACATTTTCCAGTTTAGTGAATAGGTTAAATTTTTTGGTGCATGATTCATTTCCAAGTAACTATGAGTTCTTTAATAACCAAACTTGCATGGATTATACATATAAGGATGAATACTACCTGGCTTCCTTCGGATGCTGAATCTGACCTACTTTTTGTTGATGAGTGAAAATGTTAGTTTTTGATGCCTGTTTCATTTCCAATTTACTATGAGCACTATAATGAGCAAACTTGCATGGATGATACATCTTAGAATGCACACTAATGGACTTGCTTCGGATGCTGAATTCGACATACATTTTCAGATAATAGACCAGGTTAAAGTTATTGGTGCAGGCCTATTACCAAAAAACTATAAGGCTTATATCACATGATATAAACCAAACTTGCACAAATGTTGCATCAAGAGATGAAAACTCTCAAATTTGCTTCAGATGCTGGATTTAAATTACATTTTCATGAAGAAGAACTAGTTAAAATTTTTTATGTAGGTCTATTTCAAAATCAGATTAAAATTGCTTAAATATTTTCATATTTGGAATGTACACTTCTTGTTGGTTAATTGTGTGACTTTGCCTTACTTAAAGACAACATTCGTTGAGGTGAGCTCTGTAATCTCTGATTACCTATGTTTATACAATTGCATGACCTAATTATGTTATTCATTTGTACATATATACATGTTTAACTACTTAATCATTTTGCTGAAATCTTATAAATTGTACTCATTTTAGAATATGTTTCATACATGTATCGACAAATGCTACTGACTTGTTTGTATATTTTCTTGTTTAGAATGTTCACTGTGAAAAATAATTTATTTCTCTTTATGAAAATAATTTAATCAAAAAAGTTGTGTAAGCATTATAAGTTAGTTTCAAATATTTAACCCATTGGAATGTAATGAATTTTCATCTAAAGCAGAAATATCTGATTTTTAAATGTGTACAAAATGTGTATTTCCATGTGATAAATATTGAAGAGAACACACACGTGTGTTTCATATGATTTACATATGATATCATTTTCATATGTAAATGGCTTGACAAACACATAAACCATTCATATGCAAATCATATGAAGTTATTATATGATTCACATATGAGGATCATATGTAAATCATGTGATTTGCTTCATCGGATTCACATATGATGCCCTTTTTTATGATTCTCATATGAAACCAATCATATGAGAATCGTATGATACTCATATGTGACTAAGTTGCCTGTGTACCTAAACATGATAGAAAGTCATCCGAAGTTATCATTTCAAAGGGCGTTCCTTCGGATGAGACCGTATAAACCGAGGCCCCGTGTCACAGCAGGTGTGGCACAATAAAGATCCCTCCCTGATTAAAGGCCGTAAGTGCCGAGCATTCCTCTGGAGAGGGACGTTAAACAGTAATCAATCAATCAATCAATCATTTCAACGATTTTCACGCCCTGTTGACAATTTCTTTTAAAGTGCGTTGATAAACTCACCTGCACACAAAAAAGTATCTTTTGAATTCATCATTTCGATTAATTGTACCCCCTGATAACAGAATCGCTGAAATTGCATTGCATCACCGCAATCACATTTGACTAATAATTGTTTAATTATAACATCTGATCAGATGCTACGTATCCAACACTCCACTTGGACATACTTGGCCCCATACACACAAATCGATTCCCTTGTACAAGTCGCATAGTCACTGAAAAGATAGCGACACTCCTCACGACAATTCACTGAGTAGGTAAAGGCAATAAAAAAGATCAAGATGTTTAATTTTTCCATGGTTTAGAATACTTAAATGGCCAGACTTAAGATGAAGGAGATATAGTGCGGTCAGTGTATACAGTCTACTTTATCAGTAGTTGCACAGTCCGTGATGACACTAATGGAAAATTACTCTTACATTGCTTTTCTAATCATCATAAAAATTTTTCTTTATTTCCCTACATACGATGTCATCGTTTCAAACATATGGTAAAAGTAAAAACGTCAGTGACATTGATTGCTATGGAACGTTTCATCATCAATTGTACAATTTTCAATTAATAATCTTGTTGATGGAAAGCACATTTGTCAGAATCATTTAGTCACATCTCTCTCTCTCTCTCTCTCTTTATATCTCTCTCAAGATCACAATTACATTTTCACGTTTATTAACTCTATCGTGTAAGTTTCGCTGTAAACAATATTCATATCACGTGGGTTTTTTTATATGTATATAAAAAAAAAGAATACATCTTCAAAAATTTCACTCCTTTTGAAATGGATAAGTATGTGTTGATATGATTTTCATTCTTTAGAATATAGGATACTTTTTTCTAATTTCTTTTTCAGTGATTTTTTTTTCTTTAACAAGATGCATTTGTGAGGATATTCGAGAGATGAGCAGGGATAAATCCCTAGCATAGAGAATTTGCCGTGCCTGTAAGTACTTTTCTCACATTTTTTAAACTAACACATGTCATTTCTTTGATAGGTAATAAAAATTATTCCAAATTTTTTTACCTTATTAGATAAGCGGCCAGGTATGGGAAACGTTCTTGGTATGACACTTTTTGCCTGACGTCACGGCGTCAGGGTGTATAAGGATTGATAATAGCTTGATCCGAAACTAATAGATCATACCCAGAGAGCTAGATTTTGTGCAAGCTGATTTACATTGGAAATCTTTTACCTGCATTTTAAAAGAAACAATTTTCAGGGAAACAATGATTTTACTGATGCAAAATAATGCAGTATTTACTTTGTTTACTCTGTTTGGATGAAACAGATTATTCCATGTGATTTACCGTTTCAACGTGTCCGTGTATTTTGTTTCTGCATTTCTATACTACTGGATCAGTCCATTTATATTCTACGAAAGGGGTGAATCGTTCTTTTCGCGCCAAATGTCACGAGTAAGCGATCTTCGCGCCTTTTCTTGGATTGTTCCATTATATGAATTGGGGTGCTAACTTCCATGGAATTAAATAAAGTTTGTTATTGTAACCTCCATCTTCTTATGATTCAGAAATTATGTCTACAAATTTTATCTTATTCCTTAAAACAACATATGAATCGTATGTATCAGAATATGGACATGCAAAACAAAAGAAATGATTTCTCTAATTTGTTTCCCCTCTGTTGGTTTATTCCAAATTTTAACAGACTAGTCCAATCACCACAAACGATCGACGCAGTTCAACAGAAATTACCTGTGCGAAATCTTGGATTTCTTTTCCACAAAGGCCTAAATGTTGGTTTTACCTATTTCGTTCTCAAAAAATTACAGTACCCACCTTTCAAAAAAAAAAAAATCAATGAACACAAATTACTACTGTTTATACTTCATTGGAGAAAATACTTTCCTACAACATATGTATTTAGTTATATCCATTCACTAAAATGTTCACAATGAATGATTTGACAACAAATATTTGACAACATATTTCAGAATAGGTGTAGCTTTAAATTTAGATCGGGTAGATCAATCTACTTGCAGAAAAGTGAATTGCATGATCGGGTCTTTTCGTCAGAGGTCGAAAAACAAACTTGAATGTATCGCCATCATCGGATGTTAAAAATTTCTACATTTCCTGTTCATAGTAAAAACAGAGTTAGAAGTCTCTATAGTATATTTTAGATAATATCATTACATTGAATAAAGTTAACTCCATATTCTACATCAACCATGCTTTTATTTCAAAGTTTGTGAAAAGGGGGGGTGTCATGGCGTATAAATTAACAATACATTTGTGGTCTTCTTCCCTAGATAAGGCCCGAGGAGTGGGACCGAGGAGTTGCGATTGGCAGAAAACCCACATACATTAACCATTCTGTTAACAACTCTTCAGAATGCAGCAAAGGCATCCTTCTTTTACAAGTTAAATAATTAAATTTTTTTACAAGGTTCTCAAATAAAAAGACATTTCAAACACAAAAAAGTACTGCTCAAAAGGTTTATAAATCCTCTTACAGATATTGATTGATTAAGTCAGGCAAGCTTTTTGAAAAGCTGTTACTTGTTTTTCTTTTATTAACGTAAATTTTCCATACAAATATTTTTCTCAAATAAGACTTTTACACTGTTAGATTTGTCATCATTAAAATAAACAAATAAAAAAATAAACTAGAAATGGTTTCATTAACTGTCGGTAAATTCCGTCTACAATATCTCACTTCTGTAATTAAATATGAAAACTTTTATAATATCTTTTTAACCGGGCTTATTGCTCAAAGAGCAATTGCCGGCTTATGTGATCCTGTTCAAGGCAGGATGTTGACCCCATAGTCGCCATTTTAAGTTATTACTCTCAACCGCTTTTGAGATAATACAAACGCTAAATAAAGCAACAAAAATAAAACGAAGTTTTATCTATATAAAATAAACATTAGTAGTAATGACTTTGAAAACTTCATAAGTCAAAGAACATAGTTCATTAGCGTAAGGAATTTTGATAATCAGTGTTACTGTAGTTCTCTACACATACGAGGTAAAGCAGGAGAGGGAACCAGACTGGCCTGTTTTACATTCAGCTGCGCTACCAGATTAATTCTGATTCTGACAAAATCGGATCGTGGTATTAGGATTGAAAAACTCACTGTCAGTGTCTTATCATTTATATTGATAGTTTTTTCATCAGAATATAAACGTGATTCATGTAAGAAATCCATTCTACTCTGCAAATGAGCCCGGCTCTCTGTACTTCTGAGTACTTTGATTTATATTCTCAAGTTGAAACGTTTGTTGTTTCAGCACTCCGGACACTAGACCAGGAGAGGAGACAATTGTCAAGTTAGTAGACTAAAAGGTGAATAAAACAAGAAATTAAATTTATCGTCATTTCAATTTTACCAAAACATAACTAGAAATGATTTCATTAACCGTCTATAATTTCCATCTACAATTTCAACTTCTGTAATTTATTATGAAGACCTGTATAATTTCTTTTTTATATTCTCATATTGAACCGTGTGTTGTTTCAGCACTCCGGATCCGGAGTAAGTAACATTATTTTTACCATCATTTACTGTTGTTTCAATATACGACGCATCTAATTATGTTCCCCAAACGAAGTTGGGGAACATATTGTTTTTACTCTGTTTCTTATTATGTTCCCCAAACGAAGTTGGGGAACATATTGTTTTTACTCTGTTTCTTATTATTATTATTATTTTTCTTCTTCCTGGGTACTTATTTGTCCGGGAGTGATCTTGTAAACTACACATCCGACTTAGGTAAAACCTTTTTAGGGTTAGTAGGCATGTTATGTAGAGTTGCGGAACGAAGGTCATTTTGCGCGCACGTGCTTGCATGAGCGTGCACGTGCAACATGTGGAATGACCGATTTAATTGATATAGGTGTAACTTTTTACATTTTTGATGAACTGCTTTGAAACTCATAATATAAGGATATATTAGTAGCATAGACAATATGACATGGTCAAAATCGCAAGATCTCACGCGCATGCACGTGTGCTTCGCTCTGATTGGCTGAAACTAAAGTCTCTATATCTTTCTTGTTTTTTGACGAAATCCCTTGAAATTTTGAACATAGCCATACATAAGAATATCCTACAACATGATATATAGCAATTATCATGAAAACACGTGCATGCACGTGCGCTGCAATCTGATTGGCTTAAACTTTAAATAGCTATAACTCCCTTGATTTTCAACCAAACAGGATGGGATTTGGAGCATAGATAGATATAATGGACCTCTACAAGAAGGTATGGTCACCATGCACATGCATACACGTGCGTGTACATGTGCTGCAATCTGATTGGCTGAAACTTTAAACAGTTATAACTCCCTTGGTTTTCAACCAAACAGGGTGGGATTGAAAATATAGATAGATGTAATGGACTTCTACAAGAATGGTCACCATGCTCATGTGTTCACGTGCGTCCACGTGAAATGAGTAAAATAAAAAATACACTTGAATGAGCGTATTTTTTAATACTTTTGGATTAAATACTTTAATATATAGTATATTAAAATATATAGATTCTGTAGACAATATGATATGGTCATTACGCACATGCATTCACACGCGCACGCGCGCAATGCTAAAATTTGAATGAACTTGGTACACTTCTGGGTGAACGTTGTTAAAGTCTCAAATGCATAGAGTTTGTCTTATTTAATGAAGCTTACAGGGGATATGGCACCAAAAGGGAGTTGGGGGAGCGTTTGGGGAACATCTGTAACGGTCCCCGTTACAATTAGCACTAGTTATTATTATTATTATTATTTTTCTTCCTGGGAAAATTTTGTACTTGAGTGATCTTGTAAACTACACATCTGACTAAAGTAAAATGTTTTTAGGGTTAGTAGACATGTTATGTAGATTTGCCGAACAAAGGTCATTTTGCGCGCACGTGCTTGCAAGAGCGCGCACGTGCAACACTTGAAATGACCAATTTAATTGATAAAGGCATAACTTTTCACATTTTCGATGAAATGCTTTGAAACTCATAATATAAGGATATATTTGTTGCATAGACAATATGACATGGGCAAAATAGCAAGATCTCACGCGCATGCACGTGCGCTTTGCTCTGATTGGCTGAAACTAAAGTCTCTATATCTTTCTTGTTTTTTGACGAAATCCATTGAAATTTTGAACATAGCCATGAATTAAGATTTACTACAATAGGATATATAGCAATTATCATGAAAACACGTGCATGCACGTGCGCTGCAATCTGATTGGCTGAAACTTTAAATAGCTATAACTCCCTTGATTTTCAACCAAACAGGATGGAATTTGGAACATAGATAGGTATAATGAACTTCTACTAGAAGGTATGGTCACCATGCACATGCATACACGTGTGTGTGCGTGCGCTGCAATCTGATTGGCTGAAACTTTAAACAGCTATAACTCCCTTGGTTTTCAACCAAACAGGATGGGATTTGGAACATAGACAGATGTAATGGACTTCTACACAAAGGTATCGTCACCATGCTCATGTATGCACGTGCGTGCACGTGAAATGGGTAAACTCATAAATACATTTGAATGAGCTTTTTTTTTTATACTTTTGGATTAAATATTTAAAATTTAGCATATTAAAATATATAGATTGTGTAGACAATATGATATGTCATTACACACATGCATTCACATGCGCAAGTGCGCAATGATAAAATTTGAATGAACATGGTACGCTTCTGGGTAAACGTTGTTAAAGTCTCAAATGCATAGAGTTTGTCTTATTTAATTACGCTTACAGGGAATATGACTATAAAAGGGAGTTTGGGAGCGTTTGGGGAACATCTGTAACGGTCCCCGTTACAATTAGCACTAGTTCATTCGTAAATTTCATTCCCTTTTCTACTGTTGTAGTCTCGCCACGGGTTAGGAAGCAGTTACGGGGTTAGTAGACTGAATAAACAAGAAAATAGATTAAATCATAAACTTTATGATATTAGATTTCTTCCAATAAAGAAGATGTAACACCTTTTAAAATATTATGCGTATTCCATTATTTTTTATTTCTTTTTTCATTTCTTTTTACATTAAAAATTTACTGGATTATTACATGTATATAAAAAAAACCTATGATAATGAAGAATAATAATGTTAAGTTAAAAAATAAGAGAAATGCATGTTTTTTTCTTTCAATAAAGAATATTTCATATCATTTAAATTTTAATACATATTTCATTTTTAAATCTTTTCTTTACTATAGTATTTATTTCTTTTTTAATTTTATCTCGATAACTTTTTCTTTATAGCGCCGCTCCAAACGCCCCAAAGAGAGTGCACCACCAAACGCACCAAAAAGCCCAACGTAAATATACTTCAAGTTATTCATCTTCGTCATTAAAAAAAATACCATTCTTATTAGTCGGGTCTACTCTAATCAAGTTTCTTTTCTGATTTGTTTTTTAGTGTGAGGAGGGTCATCACCCTTACTCAGTGAGTAAAATTCTATATTTGAGTTACAATTCATTTTTTTCATTTAACCCTTTGCCATTCAATACATATATATTTCTTATTATTAATTACGTCTCCTTATTGTAGACCCTCGCAGAAAATCGGAGACCCAGTTATCATCGAGGCATTTAACTTGCCGTTTGTATTCGAATTTTTATAATAAAATAAATCATTGCAAGTGTTGTAAAAAAAAAAGCGCTTTAACTATTTTTTCATTACAAATGCTGTGGGAATATTCAGAGATATTATTTCTATCCCATCACGTGTACGAAACGACATCGAAGAATGAGACTGAGAAGAATTTACATAAATCTCATGTACAATCAGTATGTTGTTCATCGCATTAATCATGAATATTACTGATTTCAATATGGATCTCAGCTCTCGAGTTACTATGACCAACGGTATTTACCAGGAAGAGAGAAGGATAAGAGTTAATAACTTGGTAGATACGTGGAAAAAATTTCCTTTTCATTGAAGGAATGGTGCCTACTAATGGGCATTTTAGAAAAAATTAACAACTTCGTACAAACGCTGAAAAAATCTTCACCGCCCAGGGAGAAAACATGGGATCTATTGCACCAAGACCAAGGGAACAAAAGGGATTTAGTTCTCCAGGATGAGGGTAACAAACGGGGAACCGCGAAAAGTTTCGACAGTGGAACCATTATTGTAGACTTTCGAGTTTTCAATTACCATGTCGAGCCGGGCACTTCCCACAAAATTCGGAGTAGTCTTAAACGAAGAAGAATGGGACCAATTTCTCACCTGCGCTCAGGAAATAGACGGGGATTGGAGAAACCAGGAGACAATGCGAACCACGATCAAGGAACTGTTAAAAGACATGGTAATTAAGAAAACGAAAGAACACTGCCGCGGATGCATTACGGATCATCCGAGTCAAAAAGAACACTTGGAGGGCTGTCTTTCTCCATGGCAAGAATAGAAAAAGGCTTATGGATTAATTATATAATTAAACAAACAAAGCATTTATGATTAAGTGCTTTTTATAAAATGAAATTTATGTATTTATTCCTTAGAACTTTTAAGAGATTAACATAATTTAATATAGTTATATAAACACAGATTTTTTTTTGTTTTGATATTAACTTTTTCAGTTACAGGTAACAAGCTTGGAAAGTTTTGTACCTTGGAAATGAAAGACTTTAAAATATCTCAATCAATTCTATCAATCATGGAAACAATGTAAAACTCTGCGGAAAAAATAAAAAGAAGGTGACTACAGATTACAAACATTGAAAGTCCTGCACTTTGGACATGAAACTTCCATTGATTCTATCAATCGTGGAAAAAATGCACAACGCAGTTGAAAAAAATAAAAAGATGTTGACTATGCCACTCGACTGCAAGAGGTACAAGGAGGCTATCTCCGGAAACTGGTCTGCATCATATAAATACAACACTACTAAAAGCATAACCATCGCTAAATACCGGAGTAATACCTGGATACACATTCAAGATATGTATAAATTTTGAATAATAATTAACAATCAAACGTATGATTATGAAGTTCTTATTTATAGACAACACGAAAGGGAAAAGTGTCCCTATGGATTTGAAAGATTTCAAGATCCTCTGCAGTACTTCAATCCAAAAAGCCCCTAAAGAGCTTGTTAGGATTGTTAAAATTTAAAACAGTCTGTCCTTTATCGGTTTGAGGTATTTTCCTAGGGGACATGCTGCATTCCTGTCGCCAGTCAACTTCGTGCGCGTTAAATAAATAAAAAATATCGGTATTAGTCAATTAGAGAACACGTTACTGTTTGATTAGAAAATGGAGGACACGAAGTCATAATAACGCTTTGACTGAACGGCGTTAAATACTATTTATTCAAGCGTAAACTGACAGCGATCCTGTGGGAAAGATTACAAGCGCTTAGGGGAAAGCTCAAAGTTAAATGTATGTAGTGCATGATTATATATGCCCCATCATTTTTTATACCGAGTGACATTTTTAAATTTAATCCGACTGTGGCGCAAGGCACGTGCTTATCCCAACCACTGGTACTAATTCCTTATGCAAAGCTACATCGTTATAATTAGGAAAAAAAACATGAACTTTTTGTAGTAGCTCTCCACCTCCTTTAAAAAATAAGTCTCCTACACATGGTACATCAAAAGGGTTTGTGTGAAGTGTAAGTTGGTCTACTGCATCAATTACTGGTGGTCACTCCCTATAAGTATCTGGACGCTACTACATTTGGCGGTCACTTGACGGTCACCTTACAGTTTATGGTCACCGAGAAACTAAAGGAGGACAGAGGGAGGAGACATTGGAGGTCAGAGAGGTCAACTAGACTTACTTGATTGAGCGTCACTGGATACGAGATTCACGCGACCAATGCCAAACTAATTAAAATTAGATGTTAGATCCGCTCGCATACTCGCAACACTAACATCTAACAACATCCCATTGAGGGTCAGGTCAGAGGTCAAATTCGGAACGGCTCAAGATTTTGTCGCTTCAACAATATACGATGATTTTGCCAGCGACGATTTGATTGGTTGATAGAATTTGACCTCTGACGTGACCCTCAATTGGATGTTGTTAGATGTTAGTGTAGCGAGTATGCGAGCGGATCTAACATCTAATTTTATTTAAATTGGACCATTGCAAGATTCACTATTTCACCAATAGGACAGTGTATTACTAAATGAACAAGTTTGCTGTCGCTAGTATAAATGTTACTGCCTGGCGATTTTTGTGTTGTTCCCCGACACTTTCCAGCTTATAAACTTTTCCGGGAAACCCAACTTACGTCTCGACCGGACTATTGGACTTTATCACTGGATTGGCTTGGACGTTTACTAACCTCACGTTATTCTATGAATATTTTAAAACTGGACTGAATTTATTTATTGTTAAAGAACTTTGAGAATTTTATTTTATTTTTATTTATTTAATGTTACGAATCAATTCATTTTAAAACACAACGCGAAGCACTATTTTATTGTTTCACTTATGTAATAAATTTAATTATACCTGTTTATTAACTCTTTTGATTATTTCATAATAGTTGCAATTGTCTTTCAAAGGGTGTACGGGGATTTAATACCATACACCCTGAGGCCAATGGACATTTATAACGAATTAAGTTTTGTGTCCCCTAGACCCTACCCTCTTTTAATTTTTAATATAATTGCCTCAATCTAATTAAAATAAGTTGTTAGATCCGCTCGCATACTCGCTACAATAACATCTAACAACATCCCATAGAGGGTCACGTCAGAGGTCAAATTCTATCAACCAATCAAATTGTCGCTGGCAAAATCATCAGATATTTGTTGACGTTATCGAAGCGAATAAGTCTAGAGTTGTTCCTAATTTGACCTCTTGACGTGACCCTCTATGGGATGTTGTTAGATGTTAGTGTAACGAGTATGCAAGCGGTTCTAACATCTAATTTTAATAAATTGTAATTGCCTTAGACTCCATGTCTTTTTAATTATTAAATTTATTAATATTCTTTAATTTTTTTAATTTAAAAAATTGTAATTTCATCACCATGGAACAAGAATGGGGTGATTTTGATGTGGATTATCCGGAACAAGTAATGAAGGATATAAAATGCCTGGAAAAGGCTTACTTTGAATGAGAATAGGAGATAAGATCATACTACTTCATTAATAGGAAAGTTCGAAGGTAACAATTAAGATTTTTTTAAAATCCCCATAGAACATAAGACATTACAGCTAAGGTAAGTAATTGTTTTCCATCGTAAAGAGAACGGCGGCTGGCAAAGGCCAAAGGAAAGCAAAATGTAAGGACCTTCACACTAATAGCATTTAAATATATCTTAAAGAATAAACCAAAATTGATGAAGTGTATAAATATTCTTTTATATAATTATCTCTAACGTTCAATTCTAAATATTTTGTTAAGCAATCGAGATTAAAAAATAAGGCTCCTTCCACGATGCGTATTTCCTTTTTCTCCTTCCTATTAAATACATGATTATATGTTTTATTAGGCTAATTAGAGCTCAGAAACTGGGACAAGTGAGGGTTCAGAGAACGGCGAGCATGTACTTACATTTTATGTTCTGTTTGAAGGAATACAACCTACCAAACCAACCCAAACCCCCAAATTTAATTTTCATAAAATTTATTTTTTAAATTTTTTGAAGAGACAACAAAATCTACTGATAGAACTATTCGGACAAAAGATTTAGTATTGAACTATTCTTACATTAAGCTGAACTATTGAGGCTAAATTCTCTATACAAGTGTATATCTATATTTTGGACTGGTTGATTGTATGACCTGAATTGTTTGTTTGTCCGTTACTTCACTAAAAACTTATATAACCCCCATTGAACGTTGTCGTGTTATAAGATTGTGCCAGATTTAATACCACAAGGTCAAAAGTTGAACATATACCTTAAGCAGGAGGGGCCCCTGCGATAAAGATTATTCTATTTAGCAAAATAGATTTCCCTAAGGGAGGGCATCGTTCCAACCATACCGGGTAAGCGCTTTTGCAGATTAGTTAAGCAATGGGGCCCATCTTCCCAGACAGGAGAGGACGATTCAGTCTCCAAAGTGTGTACCCATTAACTGTCACCTCTAAAGAACCATTCCCTTAATATTCACCTCCTGTCTGATCTAAAGTACATCAGATTTGGTTGGCTCTTGGACCACTCCTACGCCCGCCATAATGACGCTTACCAGAAGACGAGATATTTCTTAAATATATATATATTCAGTTTTAAATAAGAAAAGTTCATTTTGTTTCCAAAAAAGTCAGTTATTTTCATTGTAAATTGTATTTAGCCCCCGATAGAACAGAGAGAAAGGAAAAAAAAAAACTTTTAAAACTACGTAAGAATGCAAGACGATTTTTATAATTTTCATAATTACATATATTTTAACGGAAAAACAGGTATCTGATAGTGTTTACTTTTTTTTATTTTCATTTTTTTTTCTTAGAACAACCAGCCAGCACAACTAGTAAAACCCCTGAATTACATAGTCATCGATTAAGTAGTCCCCCCCCTCTCTAATCTGGACCTTCATCTGTCTCACATTTTTTTTTAACGGAAAACATGTTTGATTATGATTACTTTTTATTATTTTCATTTTTTTTCTCGTAGAAGAACCAGCCAGCACAATTCGTAAAACACCTCAACTACATAATTATGGATTAAGTAATCCCCCCTTATCCCGGACACATATTGTTGCCGGCACAATTCTGCAAGATGTTTATGAACTAAACCCGACAGTGAGCGGAAAAACTTTAACAAATTGAAATAGCAAATTGAAACAAAATTTAATGAGCCATCATAAAAAATCTGGTATGTGAAAACAATTGATAAACTGAACAATGGAGTGACGACAAAATGTTTTATAACCAAAAAAATCAATGTCATCATTGACTTTTGAAATTTCACGTACAATTTGAACTACCTGCCAAACAAGATATTACTTTAAATGAAGCGGACTGGGGAAACCTAGTAAAGAAATATAACAGTTTTGAAGCAAACAAAACAGACTACCAACAGATGTGTGAGGCAATGACAGAAGTCGTAAGAGACATGATCTCGGAAAAAAGCTACAGAAAACTACTTCTTGTAAAGTGGAATCTCCAAAACAGGTTTCCCTTTCAAGGCGATATCATTTGATTAAAAAAAATTCTTGAGCGGACCCACTTTCTTTTCTGAATAAATTAATGTGCCATATTCCTCTGTGTTCACTGTGCGAGCCTTTACATACCGAGGATAAAACCGACAATTATAATAATTATAATATAAATTATAATAGAATTATAATAATTCAATTGTCTTACAAAATTTATAATTATTGGTGCCTTGACCAGGATAACGGAACGAGAGTGAAGTCAGGATTGTCTTGAATTAAAGACTGGGAAGTCGGGATTGCTTAATAAGGAGTTCCAAATCAGTGTTTGCAACGTAAGTTGTATTTTAACCTTTTTCAGATAGAGAGCCAAATGCAGACGGAGTAAGGGGCAGCGATATTTCTTTCTAAAAATATCCTCCCTAGCTTGCCTTAACGCCCGACGGTTTCGGTGTATAAACAATACGGTTAAACAAAGAATGCTGGTCCCTTGACCGGCTCAATGATATAAGATCCCGTTTTTATGTGGCCTCAACCTTCTTGCTCATGCAAAAGGAAGTCCCGAACAATCCTGAATTGCTTTGACAAAGTTAATCTTTTTAAAGTTCAACTTCCCCACATCATTAAAGACCTTCTCATTTAATAAATTAGCGAATGTCACAATCAGAAAATCCGAGCTCTGTAGCTTTTTACGTAAAGAGAATTTTTAGAGAGACTTTAGAAAAATTGATTTATGGATTGTGAATCCCTGGCATACTCGATAGCTTCGTTAATAAACCATTTAAATTGAACTAATATAATAAGCTTTTTAAGATTAAAAAAAACCTAAACAACTATTACCATTTTCAGAAAAAATAATAACCCTTAAAGCAGGTTAAAAATATCGAATGATTATCATTGTAAACAGCTTGGGGTCAGCAAAAAAAAAACATCACATTTACAATTCATTACATCTAAAGCATTGGATATAATACTAAACGAAAAAGTATGTATTATTTTTCAGTATTTGTAAATAAGTTTATCCCACCCCACCCTTTTCAATTAAAAAATTATCCCCAACAGACACAGACTAAATTTAGTGTCGACATGAACAGCCCAAACATCCCAACTGTTTAGAAGGGAGTAAGCCAACTGACTGGTAATGGTGTAAATAAATCAACGTGACAGCCCTTACATCGCAGCTGTTCAATACACTACACAAGCGACTGAGTAAATAGGCCAAGTAAAGAGTAAATAGGTAAATTGACAATCCCACAATAAATGAAATAAATAGACCATCGTGACACGAATGACCTGAGGGCTCTGTTTTACACGGACACTGGTCGCTAATGAAAATAATTCGGCCATGAATCGTACTATATACGTCCGAATGTAATTTTTAGTATATAATTTTCTTCCCTTAAAAATCATATTTCTAGTATAAAATTTTTTTTCATTTAGTTATATAATCATATTGTTAATGTGGGAAAAAAACTTTCATGAATGCAAATAGTTTACAAAGACAATTTAAACAAAAATGTTAGCAAAGCTGTTACATGTACTCTCTTAGCACTTTATCACTGTGAACCCCCCCCCCATTCAATTTTATTATATTGCATAAATGGGTATCCCTGTAAATGATATGCAATGCAATACAAATAATTCTTTTTAATTCTATCAAGTTAAAGATAACAAAAATAATGTTTGAATAACAAAGCGACCATTAGATAAATATATCTGAGAACATAGAGACATTTTCAGGTATTCATTGTATGATTTCTTCAACCGCCTGTCTTTTAAGGAGCAGATCAACTGTTTGTAGATTATTATTTTCAAATATTTAAATACTCCTACTAAATCGAAAAGGTTTCCAAAATATAAAATGTATTAAGTACAAATAATAAAATAATAGATATATATCTATTAACAGCTGGTCAAGAATGACCGATGGGCATTTATCGACAAGGACACTGGAGCACGGGAAATTAATGATCTGTATATATCGCTGTATATATAGCATTTAATTCTCCAATATAAAATCTCTTACCTGATCTATTTTCCGGCAAAATAATCAAGTTTTTTTTATGCTTTTACTGAACTGAATTCATTAATCTCTTTACAATGTTGCAATTGAAAACAGAGATATTATCATTAATAATGATGGCAAATAAAAACAAATGACGGCATGCTTGAGAGCATGTTTTACATGAAGTAAATTTTTTAATCAATAAACATTTTTTTTATTCTTAAAAAGGAATTTTACTGAAAACATTATTTTTCTTAATGTAATTTTATTTTTAATCCATAAATGCTTGAAAAAAATTGATTAAATTTAATCAGTATTTTATTATTTAAAGTCAGTCAACATAATAAGATTGGACATCAGGAGGTCAGGATTATAAATCTTAAGAATTAACGATGGTTTACGATGATGAATATGATGTATACGATGACGATACTTCACAAGTCTTATTCAATCTTTTGTTAACAAGCAATTCAAAAATAGAAAAGGGTAAATTATACACAAGACTTATTACTTTGCATGTACACTCACTACACAATATAATACAAAATATCAACAAAACAGAATAAGTAAATGAACTAAGTACAAAATACAAATATGCAAGGAAAAAAATTTAATAAACGATAAACTAGTTTGGAACAAACAACAGCTCTGAGTGAAAAAAGGAAAGTAATTGCAAAAAAAAAAAATATATATGCAAGGGAAAATACAAAAAAAACATCGAATATTTGAAATGCTGAGATATGAATTACTAGTAACTATAAATACAGTGTATCAAAATATTAGGAAATCTATACTTATAAATTAGTAAATATTGCAAATAAACACCGCTAGGGTTGCACCAGAGTTCCTATTATTTCCACTAAGAATCATTATGTATAAGGTGATGTCCGGAATATATATTTAGATTTCACTTACATAGTAATTATCGTATATATATTTCAAGTAAAATTTAATTTTCGTTAAATAATATCGAATTAGCAAAAAAAAATAACAAAAAAAAAAAAACGAGTTTGGCGGTGGTTCCGTACAGCAAATTTTCGATACTGGCATCGTTCAATGAAACGGACGATAGACAAGCGTTAGAATTTTTTTTTAATCAAACGTCATAGTGAATAATTCTATCAAATTTATATTTGACAAATAAATAAAACAACTGTGAATACTGTGATAAAATACCTTCCCTTTACGCCGATGTCACTCTTTATTGAAAGATCTAGAACGTCCGATAACATTGAACTCGATGTTGAAAAGAAAATCTGGGCGCTCATGAAAAAACACAGAAGTAATTGTAAAGCAATCGATATCACAATGATTAAACTTTACGAATATAATTATATCAAATGTAAGTTGTGATAATAAATTTATTGGTAAATGTCGATCAATGGCTATGATTTTCTGTTTGAATAGTGCAAGTGATCCATTTTATACATGTATTTTCACATTTTTCTAAAGCTTTTAAAAATGTTAGCTTTGATCAATACATTTCAATGGTTTTTCTACAAACAATCTTTTGTATTTAATACCTATATTTACCTATAAGGCCTTTATACATATATAAGGGGGAAACTAAGCTTAATTTATCTTCTAAAAAGCTTAGTGTAAATATAAACAGAGTATCATAAACACAAAAGACAAAATATACAGTACCAAAATATTTAAATAAAGTGTCTAACATGTAAAGAAAAATGTCAATGAAAACCCCTAGTATATGCCGTTTGCTATTAAGTTGCTTTGTAACATGTAAGGTGAAAACGCCATTTTTTATATAAATTTGTTTGAGGTGAATGTCTACTGATAATATATTTTTATTCCTAAAATAACGACATGATTTAAAGTATTTCATCATGTTATAAGTATTCACAGGCTTGTCTAGAGTCTCATATCACACATTTCCGACCAAAAGTCCTTTTTAGTATAAAAGTACAGAGGCATCTTTTCAAAATGAAATTACCGTTTTCACAAATACATGTTTTAAATAAAAATCACATCAAACATAAATTTATCTCATGTAGTTTTTCAAAAGATATTTCTTTTAAGACGGGCCCTTTTCTCGATTATTTCTAAGCATGGCCGATTACCAAGCTAATTTACACCTTCTGCCATACTTTTTCCTTAAAATATAAGACGGACAGTTGTAAGTGCAATATTTCAATTCAACTCTCCATCTCAATTGCATATACAAGTAATGAATACATGTAACAAGTTAACAAGAAGAAACGAAGTTGGTACGTGATAAATCTACTCAGGCCTTCATGGCATTTGATCACATGATCGTCCCACTTGTTTTTAACATGTCATATTTATTACCAAAAACAATTAATTCAATTTCAACTCCTGGTAAGAACTGCCGCTTTCTTTTTCTGTGAAGTTTTCGTTCTCATATACAATCCTTAGTGTCTTTTTAGGCTCACTTTTGTCTGCTTTGGGGTCTTTTGAGCGGGAAAATCTGAAATAATAAAAACAAAAGGTCCATGGGCCACATCGATCACCTGAACATATTCAACTTGAAGATGCCACCTGCATCAATGTAAAATATAACCTGTCTGAGAGGCTTTTATTTTTTTTTCCAAAAAATTCCCAATTACTTTGTGGAAAAAAAGATCCATCTTCTTGCCCCACCCCGACCAAAGAAATCTTTTTATTTTAAAATTAAATTTCAGTTAAGAATCTTCACTACAGGAGGATGCTTACATGCGATCACGGCTACATATAGCTGATCTTTCCTTGAGAAAGTGCCAGCACCTATTGCGACACGGGACCTCGGTTTATACGGTCTCATCCGAAGGACCTGTCTCAACGTCCCACAGTGGGACTCAAACCCGCGACGTTAGGATTGACTTCTTACTTCGCGACTCTAGAGCAGACGCTCTAACCACTGCGCCACGCGGTCGACTACATTTGAAGAGTGTGTGGCCCTTTCGGCTTCGTCAGAACAAACTTAAATTATCTTCGCCAAATTATGCTTAGTAGAACGTTTGGTTGAAATTTTCCCTGTGGTTCAAGAGAAGATGTTGAAAATGTTAAAAGATTACAGACGGATGGACAGCAAAACAAACAGGCTACAGACAAAATGTCATCACAAAAGCTTACTTGAGCTTTCAGTCTAAGTGAGCTAAAACATATATTGTCTCATAAATAAAACAAAAAAATGGTGGTGGTACACTGTTAAATGACTAATTTTCGTTTGGATTTATTTCTCTGTGTTTTCCAAGTAGGGGGAGAGTAGACCTACAACCAAATGTCTCAAATATCTAAGCATTACTACAAAATATTTTTCATCCACGAAATCATATCATCACAAACCAATATTTTGTTTCCCAAACAAAAATAAAATTAACCCCCAAAATGTGTGATTTTACAGTAATCCACAATAAAATTTGCAGTGATATTTTTTGAAAAAAATTGTTCTCTTAAAGCGGCACAGTGACGCAAAAAGGGGGAAATTGACAAATGTAGAATTTTCGCATGACCTCTGTAAATTTTGTTTAATTCCTAAAAGTATTCAGTTTCAGAAAATTACAGATTTCAGAACCTAAAAATTATATTTTTATGGGGAAAAATAAAAGTAAAAATAATTTCTGTCTGCCCCAGTACGAAAATATTGCAAAATACCCTGGTACTTCTTCCTCCCTATTGTACGCGTGCGCAGAAAACTGTTGAATAAGTTTCCATAGTTACCATGGTCTCAGGTATCCACGAATGAATGTAAGAAGACCAAAAAATTTGATTTAATCTTTTAAAAAGACCAAAAAATTTGATTTAATCTTTTAAAAAGACCAAAAAATTTGATTTAATCTTTTAAAAAAGTTGTTAGAACATATTTCTCACCTTTGCATGCTCCAGTTGAATTTTGTTTACAAGTTTAAGCTAAAAATAAGAGTTGCGTGACCTTGACATATACGAAACAACGAAACGGTAGATACAACCTTTGTTTTTCCGGCACTTATATTGTGCAGTCAATTCTTGCAGTTTAATTGTCATATCTTCGCTATATACTCATAATTTTCATAACTCTTTCTTTGTATGCTACAGATATATTAAAATTAAGATATGATTTTGACTCACTGTGCCGCTTTAATTTTGATGAATAGATTTTAGATTTATAGACATACGTGTGTGTAGCTCTAAAGATCACTTTGACTACAATCATCTATAAATCATTTTTCTTTAAAAAAGATTAAGTAAGTACACACCATCTTATAAATCGTTTGAGAAACATAATGTAAAGAAGCTTCAATTTTTGTTTGATATAGATTCCATTCCAATAACAGAAAATCATTTTAGTCATTCTTTCTTGACAAAAAAGTAATTAGATTAAGCATGCGGAATATGGAAGTCCGTTATGTCTTCAGGTACTATATTTCAATTTAAAAAAAAGAGATGTTGATTACATAAAGACATAGTGTCAGGAGAAAAAATAATATTCAATAGCTTTCAGTATTGAAATGCTTTTTTCTCAAACTTATACGATGTTTAACTTCACTTTTTAAAATAAAAAATCTTTGAAATAATTAATATTAAAAATGGTAAGATATAAGAATGTAAAATATAAAAGAAGAAATTACACATTTGGGCTGTATTGTGCCCTTAACTGTAATGTTCATAAAAAGTCGTCAAATTGGCTTTAATATTGTAACAGTGGTCTGGTACATGTACATGTAGGTCTAATAGTCCACTTAAAATTATTCTGGATTATCACGAGATACTAGATCGTAACTATAAATAAAAAAATTAAAACAGTTATTCAGATAAGATAAATGACTTTGATTTATTTATTAAATTATATTTTATCAATCAACAAATAACAAAATAATCCAAGTAAGCAATGAACTGAGAGGGAAATGTAGTGATATTTACGTATAGATAGATTCAACTATGAACTCAGCAATGGAAATAATTACAGCAATGCTATAAATTGGTAGATAAATAAATAAATAGGTGACAAACTACACATTTGGGCTGTATTGTGCCCTTAACTGTAATGTTCATAAAAAGTCGTCAAATTGGCTTTAATATGAGCAGATGAATATTGTAACAGTGGTCTGGTACATGTAGGTCTAATAGTCCACTTAAAATTATTCTGGATTATCACGAGATACTAGATCGTAACTATAAATAAAAAAATTAAAACAGTTATTCAGATAAGATAAATGACTTTGATTTATTTATTAAATTATATTTTATCAATCAACAAATAACAAAATAATCCAAGTAAGCAATGAACTGAGAGGGAAATGTAGTGATATTTACGTATAGATAGATTCAACTATGAACTCAGCAATGGAAATAATTACAGCAATGCTATAAATTGGTAGATAATTAAATAAATAGGTGACAAACTCCTAAAAACGTCTGTATCTGGTAATTTAAAGAACACAGTGAATGATGATCCCGGAACAGAAACGCCCGGATCCCAGACGGTAGCATCGGTTGTCAATGACAACCGCGCACCCCATCCAAGATCCAAGAGAGATAACTGTAATTAAATATACTGCTCAACTACAATATGATAAATCATTAAAGAATATGGCATGATGGATGACAATTCTGGAAGTATGACTCATTTCTTTGGTTATTTATTTTTATATATCAAATAGTGTCCACAGTCATCGCTCAATTCATTTTTCGGATATATACATGTTGTTTAAAATATTTTGAAAAATCACATAATTATTTAAAAATCTTTGTGGGTGATACTTGTGCTGTATTTTTCTAAATTCCACTGAAAATGGTTTTCTGCTACATTTTAAGAAAATACGGGAAAATGCACAATGACTTCACAATCAGCATTTCGAAGGTCAGAAAAGATTAATTGTATGTTGCTTAATGTCCCTCTAGAGAATTTTTTTCTTATGGAGACGCCATCACTTGCCGGTGGAGAGCTAAAGAATTTTGCCAATACTCGGCACTCAGGCCTAGGGTCATTGAGGTATTTGTAGATTATTCACTGCATGGAATTTCAATAATTGAGAAAGGGTGAATTTTAATATCTTACATCACTTCCTTATGTTATCAAAATACAGGGTCGAATTTTGACTGAAATCTATCTTCTTCTTTATCTGTTGTAAGATATATATTTATACCCCCCGCAAACGAAGTTTAGGGGGGGGGGTATATTGGAATCACCATGTCCGTCTGTCCGTCTGTCTGTAGACGAGATTTTGTCCAGACCATTACTCAGAAAGTATTGGAAGGATTTGTCTGAAAATTTGTACACATATTATTCACCATATGAAGGTGTGCACCTGATATTTTCATCTTGATTCGATTATTATTTTGAATTTTACAGGTGTTTTTTTCATTTTTATTTTGTGGTTTTGTCCGAACCATTTCTCAGAAACTATTGCAAGGATTAATCTTAAAATTTGTACACTTATTATTCACCATATGAAGGTGTGCACCTGGAATTTTCAACTCTTTTGGTTCATTTTTCTGCATTTTACAGGTTTTATTTTTTATTTAAATTGACTGGTTCATTTTGGGCTCATTTATAAGGTTTGAGACATAGAATCTAGAATATCTGTACAAAAATGTGAACTACAGCTTAAATCTACTCATAAAATTTTTTAAAAAGAAACATCATCAAGTGTTAAAAACAGTTTTTACATTGCACAGAAGATAATGTAATTTCATTTGTCTCTTGGGAATAATAACTGGACATGCATCCAGTTATAGATAAATTAATGAGTTTGGTGTGGGAAGTTGAACATTAAGGCATCTCATTATCAACCATGAGTTATCTCCTGGGAATCGGGCACAAGAATGGGGAACCGGAGTCGGTTATCTTATCTTGTATCGGTAGGGGGCGCCACAGGAAAATGCGGTCCATTACAAAAGTGATAAAACCTGTGAAGATGGATAATCAGCATCCATTCTCGAATACGATATCGGAAAGCACACACGTTTCAGTTACAATCCTTAATTTACTATGGCATCTAATTGTGGTGATATGACTATACCTGAACTTAAGAACGAGTTAGAAAAGTTTGGAGCAAAGAAATCAGGAAGGAAGTGGGAACTTGTGGAGAGGTAAATAAACATACGATGTTTTCATGCAAATCCAAGTAAACATTATTAATAACACAGTAAATAATTATCAATGGTGTGTAAAAGATTAACATTAAGTCAAATTGACAGTAAATATCAGAATTACCTCGTTTAAGAAACTAATTCTTAAATAATCTGCAACTTTAGCGTGTTAGATTTTTAACTTGAATTTCCTCGGTAATTCTAACATCGATCTCATATTGCTTGGTGCTTGCAGTAAAATAAGAATACTTCTCTACATTTTTATTATGAAGCAGTATTATTATTTCCTGATTGTTGCAGCTATGTTTCACTCAAAATATACATGAAAAAGAATTAAATATGCTTATTTTATTGCAGACTTGAAGCCTACAGAAGAAATGCACATTGTGCTAAGACCGATGTTTATGGACCTGAATTTATGATGATGACGCCAGATCCACAACTCTACAAGGACCTTCATGGTGACAAGACCTTTCCAGGTTGCACAGAGGCAGAAATTTCCACTTTCTTGTCGAAGTTTAATAAGACAACTGATAAGAAAGGAAGGGATATGTACAACGATGGGTTTATCCAGTATGTGAGGGTGACATTTCATGATTCAAATTGGTTCGTTAGAAGTAGTGTAAAAGCTTCAATGATGAAGTCTGTGAAATATGTTGTTGACATTATGATAGGAAAAGACAGAAGTGTTATAGAGTCTCAATGTGAATGTGCGGCAGGCATGGGACCCGATGCACATTGCAAGCATGTCTGTGCTGTACTTTTTTCATGTGCAGATTTTGTTAAGCATGGGACATACAAAACAGAACTCACCTGCACACAGAGGTTACAAACTTTTCATCGTGCTAAGCCCCATAAAGGAAGCCCTATGAAAGCAAGACAGTTGGACATGCCAGGCTGTGACGAAGTATGCAATAATGACTATGACCCTCGTCCAGTTGAATTTAGAGGCAATCCGGGATACCAGTCTTACTTTAGAAATGTGTGCTTGAATTACCCAGGTATTAGTAAGACTCCAATTTTTCAGCTGTATGAGCCTGTAAACATGAAAGCTTACAACCTGGACCATGACTATCTAAAAGACACGTTTAGTGAAAATCATTTGAAACTTTTAAATGTATCAGAAATTTCAGAGGAGAATGCACGTCAAGTTATGATAAAAACAGCTACACAAGCGGCCAACGACCTTTGGTTTGAGGAACGTTGCAAACGTCTTCATTCTTCGGTATTCGGGAGAATATGTAAAGCAACTGATCGAACTGATAAGGTGAAACTTGCTGACTTTTTAACAACAAAGGCACAAAAAATTAATGCTAAACCTATTCTTCATGGAAGAAAATACGAAAAAGAAGCTGTGAAGAAGTACCAGGAAATTTCGGGACGCACAGTTTACAATAGTGGAATTTGTGTCAGTCTGGACTCCCCTCATTTAGCAGCAACCCCAGATGGTATTATTGACGATGACACCTTGATTGAAGTTAAGTGTCCATATGTGGCAAGAAACAGTTTTATTTCCTCAAAAACAGTTCCTTATATTAAGCAGTCTGGAAGTAAATTTTATTTGAATAAAACCCATGACTATTACTATCAGGTCCAAGGACAACTTTACTGTGCAGAGAAAAATGAGTGTATATTTGTTGTGTATACTTTCAATGACTTTTTGTTCTTTGCAATAGAAAGGGATGATAAATTTATTGATGAGATGAAGAAAAAATTGAATGAATTCTATGAAGATTTTTTTAAGTCTGCTTTATTGGAAAAAACTTTTTTCAAGACATATGATGGAAAATGTAGTTGCAATAACCGTGTTACGGTTTTTATAGGTAGAATACGTTGCTTGCTGTGGCTTTGGTAACTTTGGTCTTTTAATTGGACACTCTGTGCCATCTATTATCACTCTAGTATTTGGAAATTTTGTTTTAAAATCTGATGAACAGTAATATTTTACAAGATACTTTGTAGGCCAAATGTCGATTTCCTGCCATTGCTTACTCATGAATAAAATCCATGTAAAAAATATATTTGATACAGTCTTTTCGGAAACTCCAAATAATCTTGAAAGTTCAAAATTGGTCGTATGGCGCCGTAACTTGCAGAGGACTAAGAAAAATTGGTCAGGAACACTTATGTTTGAAACCTTATGATAAATATAATTCAAACAGTGAGCTGCGGGTCCTAAGGTTCTTAAAACAAAATAAAATTTAGTTAGAGTTTCCAATCCAGTATAGAAATTTACTCCGGCATCATCATTTGTAAAGTTTTCAATACTCATTGGGGGATACCGAGGAGTTTGTGTCTGTACATCAAAAAATTTAACGTCAGATTTCTGAACAGTGACTTGAATTTCTTCAGCCAAAATTTGGGTAGAGTTAGATACAATTTCCTCGGATACTTGCAGATCATCAGCTGATGTATAGATGAATTCATCTATGGAAGACGAAGCAGAAAATTCTTCTGCTAGTTTTCGTTTGATGCCTCTGGACTTGGCTCTGTCGGCTCATTCATGTGAATGTGGACTTGGCTCTACCCAGGGAAAAATGCTTGGCACTGCAGTTTTCTTCAATCTTTTACTTAAAGGAGTAGTTCCTAAGAATTAAATTATTTAATATATCAATACTTGTTCATAGTACTAGATTATTTATTAAATAATTAATTTATAATTTGAACTAACTTTTTAAAGCAAATAAAACAAATATAAATTTACTAAAATATTTTTATTATTACAAGTATTATTGTTATAAAATTGATGTTACAAAACATGCCCATGTGTTTATTAATTCAACTAAACAGGTCAAATTTGTTTTTAAGCAGGGTGCTAATTAGACATCAATGTCAAAGCACAGTATCTTGTACTGGTAGATATGCATAAATTATCAGGCAACAGCATGTGTTCTTTTAGACATGCCTTGTGTTTATATTGTTAAAAGATAATGCGTTTGTAATAAATGACCAGTAATTGAAGTTGTCAGTGGGGAGTCTGCATGTGGCAGTGTCTGTAACGTTATCAGATTACTTCGTATGAGAGGTAAACAAGGGATTCGATATTTTTAGTGCATTTCATCTAAGCAAATAAGGCATAAACATTGCTCAGAATAAAATCTATTAACATTACTTTGCACATGCTTATCAAAGATTTCAAAATAAATAAATAAATATTGTTACCATGCTGGGTTTCAGTCAAATAGTCGTCTGATTTAAAATGTGCTCTGCAAACAACAGCATGAGTTGACGGAGTCCAGCTTTGAAAACGAGTTTCACCACGTTTTATTGCGTGTATCCATGCTTTTCTTCTTAACGGATCTGTTGGAAATATATGGCCACCCCGATTACTACAATTCGGCACACAACAACAAGTTTCAGGCATGTTTTACGAGCATGTGTTTGACAGCAGATTGTTTACGTTTTTCTTCGATCGGTAACTACTGATAAGGCGCGAGGGTGTTCCGATACAGGACCGTGTTTGCCTGTGGCGCCCTCTAAAGAAAAGATAATCGGAGCAGGTTCCTAATTAAAGATCTCTCTTCTCTTATTCTCTTAATTGTAATTTATTGTCTGTCAAAGCACTTCATTACTGGATGACCAGCTCTTTATTTTCAAAATGAATTTGATATAAAGTTATCAAGATTAATTTGATTTTGTATAATATGATTTTTTTTCAACAATCAGTTTGCAGAGTATCATAACACATACATGTAATTGCAATATATTTTTTTAATGCAGAAATAAACTAGAAGTCTCTGTCGAGACTGAAGCTCTACTGGTTTGTACTTATAGCAAAGGAAAAGAAAAGTACTTAGGCAGTTGGAAATTGAAACTTTTCAACAGCAATAAATAGAATAATGACCCTTGATTAAGTCTCTTTATGTTCTTAGTGTAGTCTACTTTCATGCCACATTATATTATAATCAGACTAAAACTGTATTTGGAGTAGCATTTTGAGAGTATTTAACAGAAATTTCTATTTTTAGTAACCATGGCAACACCATTCATTGAAGTGAAAAACTGATAAATAGAATTATGTACCTTAGTGTAGTCTACTTGTGTGCCAAGTTATATTGAAATAAGACCAAAACTGTAGGAGGAGTAGCATTTTGAAAGAATTTCACAGAAATTTCTATTTTTAGTAACCATGGCAATACCGTTCATCAAAATCAAAAAACAGTATATAGAATTATGTACCTTAGTGAAGTCTACTTGTGTGCCAAGTTATATTGAATTAAGACCAAAACTGTAGGAGGAGTAGCATTTTGAAAGAATTTCACAGAAATTTCTATTTTTAGTAACCACAGCAACAGCGTTCATCGAAATCAAAAATCGATACACAGAATTATGTATCTTAGTGAAGTCTACTTGTGTGCCAAGTTATACTGAAATCAGACCAAAACTGTAGGAGGAGGAGTAGCATTTTGAAAGAATTTCACAGAAATTTCTATTTTTAGTAACCACGGCAACATCAATCATCGAAATCAAAAATCGATATACAGAATTATGTTTCTTAGTGTAGTCTACTTGTGTGCCAAGTTATATTGAAATCAGACCAAAACTGTAGGAGGAGTAGCATTTTGAAAGAATTTCACAGAAATTTCTATTTTTAGTAACCACGGCAACACCGTTCATCGAAATCAAAAACCGATACACAGAATTATGTATCTTAGTGTAGTCTACTTGTGTGCCAAGTTATATTGAAATCAGACCAAAACTGTTGGAGGAGTAGCATTTTGAAAGAATTTCACAGAAATTTCTATTTTTAGTAACCATGGCAAAACCGTTCATCGAAATCAAAAACCGATGCACAGAATTATGTATCTTAGTGTAGTCTACTTGTGTGCCAAGTTATATTGAAATCAGACCAAAACTGTAGGAGGAGTAGCATTTTGAAAAATTGTTTACAGACAGACAGACAGACAGACGGACGGACGGACGACGGACGCATTACTATCGCATAAGCTCTTCTGGTCTCTGACCAGTAGAGCTAAAAATAAAATAAAAAAATAATGTTACAATGGAATAACAATGTATTAGTATTGATGTTTCATTTGATTGTACCTTTGTTTCATTCATTAAGAAACATGATGAGCAATTATATTTTACTGCAAATTTTTTTGTAAGTAAATTGTGAACACCTCTAGATCCGTAAAGTATTTTTGAATTGGCACCTTCTCTGAAAAACCCAGCGGGGGGGGGGGGGGGGGGTATTTGTCCCTATTGGACAGTTCTAGTTTTTATTTCTCTAGTTTAAAAAAAACTACAAAACTTCAAATTTCTCAGTACACTTCAAATTCAATTTCAGAGGATATTTTTAAAGTAAAGAAATCAATGATCTTACCTTCGAATAATGAACACTATAACACAGACAACGTTCATCAAAAGGAGAGTGCTGAGGATCCCTATCAGAATATACGTGGTTCCGGTGCTAAATACTGGACCTTCATCTGAAAGCAACATAAATTATACGTAATTAATGTTCACAAACGAGTAAGATAAAGAATACAATAAAAAAGTATCGATTCATTCTAAGTATATTAGCCCAGATAACCCTTTTAAACAATAGAGTAAAAATACATCAGTAAAACACACTTTTTCTGAGCCTTTGTTTCAAAATAAAGATTCAAAAAAAGAAGAGCCCCCAAAAACTAAATGTGATTTGAAAGTGATTATATTTAAGACAGCCAAGATATACATGTATGACATTCTAACAACATGTCCCTTGAGTGACATATTTCCAGATCTATTCGGGATATACGACCATTTACGAGTCGCCCGCGTGGCACAGTAATTAGAGCGTCTGCTGTAGAATTGCGAAGTATGGAGTCACTCCTTACGTCACGGGTTCGAATCCCACTGTGGGACGTGGAGACCGGTCCTTTGGATGAAACCGTATAAACCGAGGTCCTGTGTCGTAGTAGGTGCTGGCACAAAAAATACCCCCCCCCCCTGCTTTATGGCGAGTGCCGATTATACGACAAACTAGAAAACTGACCAGTCAGCATGGGCCCCGCTGAGGGGTAGAAATATAAGGGTGCAGCTCACTGAATGAGAGTTTTACTTGATTACATTTAAAAAATTATATACATGAAGATTATTAGTAACAACTTGTATTTTTAAATTTTCAAGATAATTCCTGAATGTCCTATAAACCTGTAAATACTATAGTAACCTTGTACTTACATATAACAGGGAAAACCTCATGTCTATATATATATATATATATATATATATATATATATATATATATATATATATATATATATATATATATATAAACTAAATTAAATGTGTATTTAAAAAAGATTAAAGCACGTGTTTTATAAAATGCAAGCCTTCAGTGAATGCAAATATCACCCAGGGTTGACTTCAACTTCAAAACAAACATCAGTTGCAGACAAAGGGGTGTTCATTAATCTTCATGTGACAGATAAAGATAAGGCTCTAAATTTTCTGCAGCAGGCTAGATAATTAATCCCAAGGGATTAATTGTACTGCTCTCTCATCCTTTTCTTCTAAATTTACAATAAGGACCTTTTTAGTGCTGAAAGAATGGGGTTATTATCTGATTACCTGTTAAAATAACAGCATTAAGACAGCAAAAAAATAAATAAATAAATAATAAGAAAAAATAAAATGGTAATAATAAATGATATCTTAATATATATTTTGATTTTAGAATTCAATAAAATTATCATAAATCATTGTGTATGGTATTTTAACCAAAATAAAGTATGAATATTATATTTTAAATCCATCTTTGAAAGAATGTACACAATACTACACATCATTCAAAATTGACCTTACTTTCAAAACAAAGTTCATTTGCAGACACAGGCAGTGTAGTAATTACTCTCAATGTGACAGATAAAGATGAAGCTTAGGATTTTCTTTATGTGGAAGGTTAATTAATCCCAAAGGACAATTTATATTGCACAGCCTTCCAAGTATACAATAGTAACATTCTCAGCAGTTATCTCTCTTTGCTCATTCTTTCTTATGCATAGTTTAGGAATCTACCCCACCACCCCAGCTCCAAACCTGAAGACATAGAGAACCAAACTTAGCATCAAAATATGTATTTCTGCCTACTTAACTACCATACCAAATTTGAACTTGATTGGGCAACCATAAAAAAAAGTTATTAGAAAAAAACTGAAAATTTGTAGACGGAAGAGTGACAGACGGACAGACAGACAGACAGACGGACGGACAAAGAGAGTGATTACTATAGGGCACCTGCAAATCCTTGCGGGGCCCTAAATATGAACTCTCTCCGGCAAGTGGTGGCGTCTCCATATCAGTGAAAAATTGTCGAGAGGGGCATTAAAACAATATGCATACACGATCATTTACGAAGTGAGCGTTAGGTGACAATTAAACTTTTAAAAAATAAGAAACAAACAATGTTATAATATAAACTTGAATCAAGCTTGTTATGTTCCATAGACTTACAGCTTTATCTCTCAAATAACATTTATATTACAGGCGTTGTAAATAAAGTAATTATAACTTACCTTCTATACAATGTGGTCCAGTAAAACCCTCTCTGCATCCATTTAAACAAATGCCAGTCATGTGGTGACAATCACGTGGCTTCTGACATAACACACTGCATTCATGCTCACATAATAACCCATATTTTCCGAATGGACACACTGTACAATAAACATCCAGTATGTATATGTATTAAATAAAAAAAAAGATATTCTCTTCATGCAAGTTATGACAATGCAAAGCCAATTCATAACTGATCAGTTTTAAGGCAAGTCTAAATGAGAATAAATTGAGCTTATAATTCCAAATGATTACACGTATACCATCGTCACATAATTCTCCTTGGTAACCTTCACTACAACCACGTAAACAAGAACCGTTGACATGGTGACAAGTATCTCCATGGAAACAAAAGCCACACGACATGTTACATGAGTCCCCATACATTCCACTTTCACATTCTAATTTGAAAAAAAAATTAAATGCAACAACGCGCAGTCTTCTAGGGGACGCTCTTGTAGTGTAGTATAATTAAAGTGTCCGGATTTTATGTAATGGATGTATATCTTCTTGATTCAAATAAGACGCATCTAAATCTGACACAATTGTTTTTAGTCAGCCCGCGGGCTGACTAGTTATGATACGAAGAACTTCAAATGCGTTTGCGCGTTTTGGAATTCTGGGAGTAGTTCTGCAGCAAATCACTCTAGCTAATTTCATTTCACTAAAATCAGTATAGATTAAACAAAGAAAATAATCCTTATTTAACACCTCGGTAATCTGTAAATTTAAATTCAACTTAAATAAGAAAGTCATTTATGCTTATTTATTTCTAGAAGCTTTGTACAATCCTACTAAACAGTTTCAAACAGTTTTTAAAACCTGGTTCGCAGTAATTAAGCTGGTTCGCATCTGATCGTGAAATGTGTTCTACGCAGTTAAGCATACAGTTGTATGAACTCATATCGCACAGTGTTTGACGCGTTAATTGAAGGTCTGTTGTAAAGAATGTTGAAGGTATTTTATTTATGTATTTATATCTACGACATAAAAATTGTTTAACAGAGATTTTGAAGTTCTTTAAGTTTTTATTAGTTTTACTTTCGTTTTCATTACATCATTTTGATCCCGATTCCATTTAGCGAAATGACTTGTTAAATCATACAACGGATACTTCGAGAAGAGACACAACTGGCTAGCTTGCTCGTTTGTAATGTTCCCCGCTGGAAGTGGAGGATATAATTTTATTTCGGTCTGCTTGTCCTTCCGTGCCCCTGTCTGTAGTTCTGTCTGTAACACTTTCAATTCCGTGAAATATTTCGAGAAGCCCTTGAGCTTTACACAATTCACTATGGAAAACCCCTCTTGAAATGAAATCAAACTTATGTCTGTTTGAACACCTTTGTGTCCGTGCAATATCTCGATAAGCCCTTGAGCTTTAGAAATGAAATTTTACACAACAACAACCTATGCTGAAAGGAAGACACCTATAGATTTATTTTGACGTTCAAAGTTCAAGGTAATAAATTCACATCTCTGTATGAGTGTGTGTAAAAATTTCATTTCCAGTCATTATCAAAAAAACATATTTGTGTTTTACAATCAAATTTTATACCATAACTCGATCCACCATATGGCCCCGTGACCCCCCCCCCTTTTTTTTTTTCTTTTTAGATCCGCGCATGCTTTTTTCCTAAGTGGGAGACGCAGATTCTCTGAATTAGCTTGTTTAGTGAATGAGACCATTTATGTTGTGGCAATCAGATTTAGGGATTTATAGTTTTCTTACGTTATAGAGGTTTGATAAATGAATTTGTTTACCAGTCATTGTGTTTATTTTGTTTCAATTCTACTTTTTTTAAGTTTCAAGTTTTAATTCAGCTAGCTCTTCGGGTCAAATTAAAGTAGGATAGTTAAACTTAAATATAAAATACCTATGTCTTAAATTATGCAAAGATTAGGCTAAACAAAGCTTACATGTTACCTGTTTGAATGAATTTTTTCTAATCTAAACGTGCTAGAAAATGTACGTACTGGTTACATGTATTTAAGTGGCCCTTTATTGATATTCTCAATTAAGTGTTCGGTATGGCTGTTACTTTGTCGCAGGGGCAAGGGTGTCTTTGTTGTCTAAACACAGTAGCACTGACTGAGTGATTCAACCTGCAACATGACAAACTCTAGATAACAGGGTGATAGTGAAGCTTACGAGGTTCCGTTTGGTGGCCGCGTGATTGTTAAAACTGCCATGTCCCCCATCCCCATAAATTTAACTCCTTTAGATGATCCGATGAGATTGGTTTATAATTTCATGGAATTATGTTTTGCGAAGTTGAACTTAAATTTTATTACATTATATCTGTCTTTTAATGAAGAGATAAAACATGCAATACCGGTATAATGCATTTTTTCAGTACCTTAGTACATGTATTCTTCAAAACATTATCTCGGAGAAGAACCAGAAGTCTCTGTTGAGACTGTAGCTCTACTGGTTTGTGCTTATAACAAAGGATGAGAAAAGAAGCCATTGCTATTAGACCAAAACTGTAGAAGGAGAAGCGTTTTAAAGGAATTTCACACATTTCTATTTTTAGTAACAATGGCAACACTTTCATCAAAATCAAAAACCGATGAACTACTCTATATATCTTAGAGTAGTCTACTTGTGTGCCAAGTTATATTGCAATCAGACCAAAACTGTAGGAGGAGTAGCTTTTTAAAGGAATTTCACAGGAAATTCTTTTTCTTAGTAACCATGGCAACACCGTTCATCGAAATCAAAATCTGATGCACTATTCTATGTATAATAGTGTAGACTACTTGTGTGCCAAGTTATATTGAAATCAGATCAAAATTATAGGAGGAGTACAGTTTTAAAGGAATTTCACAGAAAATTCTATTTTTATTAACCATGACAACACCATTCATTGAAATCAAAAATGGATGCACTATTTTATGTATCTTTATGTAGTCTACTTGTGTGCCAAGTCATATTGAAATCAGATCAAAACTGTAGGAGGAGTAATGTTTTAAAGGAATTTCACAAAAAAATTCTATTTTTAGTAACCATGACAACATCGTTCATCGAAATCAAAATCCAATGCACTATTTTATGTATCTTTGTGTAGTCTACTTTTGTGCCAAGTTATATCGAAATCAGATCAAAACTGTAGGAGGAGTAGCATTTTCAAGGAATTTCACAGGAAATTCTATATTTAGTAACCATGGCAACACCATTCATCGAAATCAAAAACCGATGCACTACTTTATGTATCTTTGTGTAGTCTACTTGTGTGCCAAGTTATATTGAAATCGGATCAAAATTGTAGGAGTAGTAGCGTTTTAAAGGAATTTCACAGAAAATTCTATTTATAGTAACCATGGCAACACCGGTCATCGAAATAAAAATCCGATGCACTATTTTATGTATCTTAGTGTAGTCTACTTGTGTGCCAAGATATATTGAAATCAGATCAAAACTGTAGGAGGAGTAGCATTTTAAAGGAATTTCACAGAAAATTCTATTTTTAGTAACCATGGCAACACCGGTCATCGAAATAAAAATCCGATGCACTATTTTATGTATCTTAGTGTAGTCTACTTGTGTGCCAAGTTATATTGAAATCAGATCAAAACTGTAGGAGGAGTAGCATTTTAAAGGAATTTCACAGAAAATTCTATTTTTAGTAACCATGGCAACACCGGTCATCGAAATAAAAATCCGATGCACTATTTTATGTATCTTTGTGTAGTTTACTTGTGTGCCAAGTTATATTAAAATCAGACCAAAACTGTAGGAGGAGTAGCGTTTTGAAAAATTGTTTACAGACAGACGGACAGACAGACAGACAGACAGACAGACAGACGGACGGACGACGGACGCATTACTATCGCATAAGCTCTTCTGGTCTCTGACCAGTAGAGCTAAAAATCCACTAGCTGACTCTCTAAGTTTTTTTTTAAAGCTAAACTTGTTAGTTGTGTTGAAGGGAATTCTCGTACTAAATTATATCACTAATGCTGTATTTTGTTAAAATTTCGTATGGAAACAAAAGTGTTACACACAGACAGAATGACAATCAGACCAAACAGAGAGGTAAAAAAAACAATGACTCACTCCAATATTCAGTGACTGATTGATTGATTGTATATTGTTTAACGTCCCTCTCGAGAATTTTTCACTCATATGGAGACGTCACCATATGCCGGTGAAGGGCTTCAAATCTTGACCTTTACTCGGCACTCAGGGCCATTGAGTATTGAGGCATCTTTACCGTGCCAAAGCCTGCCGCTGACACGGGGCCTCGGTTTTTAAGGTCTCATCCGAAGGACCCGCAACTTTCACTTCAAAGTGCCGAGCGCATGGCGAAAGAACAGCTGCTACCCATTTTATAGACTAGGTCAGTCGCGGTCGAGATACGAACTAACGACCTCCCGATCACGGAGCGAGCGCTCTACCGACTGAGCTACCGTGAACGGTACTTTTCAGTGAAAGTGAGTGACAAAAAATCGATCCGATTATAATTATTTCCTACAAACCTGAGTCGCATTTATCTCCCTTGTATCCGGACAGACACCCTCTCAGACACTTCCCTGTGTATCTGTTACACAGACCCGGGGTCACACAGGTGTCGCTGCAGGTGCTGTTACAGTCATAACCGTAATACCCCGGCCGACATTCTGCAAAAAAGTAAGCATCAAAAACCCTTATGGTTGTCTTTGTTATTCCATTGAAATAATCATAATTTTCTGGTTTGGCAATATTTACACATATTACAATATTCCTTGAATCACTTTCCTTTAATTTGTGTGAATTCCATTATATTCTTTGTAATTTTAATTTTTGGGGGACATTGTTATCATTTTGAAAGTATGTATGACAGAACCAAGAAAGCATGTGCTTTGGAAGCTTCATTCAGAATAATTTTACGATTTAAAACTAAATGGATACATTTCCTTGTGCAAGAAGTTATATTACAAGAACATACCGTCAACACATTTATCCCCGTACCTTCCCTCTGCACAACCATTCACGCAGCTTCCGGTCACATGATGACATGGTTCTCCGCCGCGGCATGCGCCACAGTGTCCCATACACCGATCTCCATAGGTACCATAACTACAACCTAGACTCAAGATAAATACTCGGGATTGTCAATAATAATTAACGTTAAAATCAAGTTCATAACGAAAATTACATGCATTTTACAATGCATTTCCGAAATGCAAAGCAGGTTTGCTATATAACTTCTCTCTGCAAACCCTTCGAACTTCTTGTGATTTCGCAAGATTGCATGCTCTTTAAAAAACCTTTAATACAAAATGTCATTTTAATTAGAAGGATTCATTTACATCAGGTGTAACCACCAGCCCGACTTTGTAACTGCGACCAGGATATTCTGTCAAGGGATCGATATCACTAAACTTGTCAATGTAAATGCCCACATGTAAAGAAATGTGCTGTATACTGTCACGTTGCCAGCATTGCAGGTATATTAAATTTTACCTAGCATTTAATTTAAATGTCAAATGTATCTTTTATTTTAAACTATTGAAATTAATTGTCCTGGGCCTCACGTACGTTTGACCATTTGTTTATAATGTAGGTCTCATCTAAAAGTTAGTGTCCCGTATGACTTTGAAATGTAAAGTACAAAAATAATTAGATCTTTACACTAACAAGCTAGTAAAATGCCATACTTTTGTTGCAGTAGAAGCCCGTAAATGCTGGTAAACATAAACATGTGCCTGTCTTTATATCGCAACTTCTGTCTTTGCAGCCAGTAGAACAATTGTGACAGCTTTCGCCATATTGAGCGACATTTGCACAACCTACACAGATAATATCGTTTTCTTGATTTTTTGTTTTACTTTTTATAATGAAACATATGGAGATAACGAACAAAATGAGAGATCAAAATTCCATAACACAAACCAAAATAGGAGCAGAGCAAACACGGACCTCCAAAAGTCGCACCCGACGTGTGCTCCTTGTCTTGTTCGGAAGGAAATGGGAAAATCCGTCGTCAGTTTAGTGCATACATAATGGACTAACAATTAGTATGAAAAACGTCAGTCAACACATGACTCAATGATAAATGTATTTGCTGACAAGGTCATTGTATCGACCATAAAAAACTCTGATTACATCTCTCTTACTTTTTTCTTAGGAGGAAAAGGCTCCAGGTCAACTTTAAAACATTACTGGTTGTCCTCTCCGGACTCAGGTTGAAAAAAATTGTAGGTAGGTTAAATGTTAAAAATTTCAAAAATATCATTAAGGATAAGAAAATTCAGGGGGGGCGCACTTGGGAATGTTTAAAAAGATTTAAATGTGGACCATTTTGAACAAGTGTGTTGGAGAGGCCAAACAAAAAAAATGTGTTTAGAATGGTGTTGGTAAATAATATTGTAATACGAGGGTTTTTTTCTACAATTTTTGCAATGGCAAATGTTGACAAAAATGAAAATGAAACAGTATCAATATCAGCATACCATTTTTGGCAACCGTATGAAGAAAAATTTATACTTAAGGTATACCTTTACTCAGATGACTAAAAATTCCACTGATAAGAACGAAAAACCACCTATTGCACATTAAACACCTATGATTCATGTATAAAATTTCAAATAACTAGGTCAACGGCCTCGTTTTCATGCTAGGGGCCCCTGAGTATTTCTCTGTTCTGGAAATACCTGAATTGTTCACACTATGACCATTTATTTCTTCACTCACAAAATATTACAAGCAACAAAACTCTTTAAATAATGGTATATTATAGCAATGGAACAGAGTTGCTCCATATAAAGAAATGAGTAAAGTTTGGGCAATAAACGTAATAATTATTACAGTCCGAATTTCCATTGTCATATTTATATTTTTCCCTATTTTTAATCAAATATTGCAAAAATCTGAATGATGAGAACTCCAAATTATTTAAAGACTCGGGTTACTTTTGTTACCCACATTCTCATGGTATTGATATTATATGGGGTCAATGATCAAATTATTGAAATATGTTGACTGCAGTGGTTTTTGTACATGTTTTTGAATTTCATAGCATTAATTTATGAGCTTAAACACATATAAAATTTGCAAAATGATGTCTTAAAATACATGTAACCTTTACTTTGTGATTAATATTGCAAAAAATAAAAATTTTGACAAAAATGAAAAATTTAGTCCGAAATTCCTCTGCATAGCGATACATTGAGTTTTGTTTCTGTATATTTTCTTGAAGTACTTACATATTAAATTTTTTAATTGATATTGAGATAAAACTTAGTTATTTCATCCATTTAGAACAATTTTGATTTAATATATTACACTTTCCCCTCTGATTTCTGAAACCTGAGTAAACGTCATCCTTAAGTAAATATTAATATTCATTTATTTTGACGTTCCAATTGAAAATGGTCAATATTTCCTAAACTCTCATAAAATGTATGTTACCGTAAACTTCCAACTCGCAGAGCTCTATATAGGCGTACTTATTGTAGTGCAAAGGGTACGTTTTGTTAGGATCCCGTTCGTTGTAGTATATAACATATCTCCCTATACCAGGACATTCCACAGTCAGGTTCTGTGGTGGAGAATTAAAACCTTTCTGGATCTCGTGGTAGCATAGGTGTCCATTTTCTTTACTAGTGTCGTTAGAAATATACAGAAAGAACCCAGCAAATCGGCCTTTGTAGTTGGATTCTGAAATCGTTAAGAGATATTATGAGAAACTTAACTCGTGCAGTGGTTACCGAAACATACAATAAGCTACATACACGTAAAATATACATACAGGTAAAGAGTATAAAAACTCAAGGAGGTCTTGTTACAATAAATATACATGTTGAATATTAATCACTGGCACCAACCCTTATAGCTAATTGCAAAAAGGCTAACGGATTGCGCTGTTTCTGACGTGCTAACGCCTAGCTTGTCGAGAGGTTTAAATACTACGTCACATTGTCACCACATCAAAGGAAGTAGCCGAGATCACGTCTCTCCCACGCTAAAGTCGGTCAGCTGCAACATACAGCTTGTTTGTTGGGTAAAAAAAAAGTGGACTAGACAGTCCCGATGTCGTTTTCTTTAATATTACCAGCATAGTTAAATGTATTTAAAACTTGAATTAATCAATGAAAGCATTTTATGATTTTTTTTTTCAGTCCATTAGTCCATTCAGTCCAATATTTAAATTGGTCGATTATTACATTCTATCGCAAACTTTAACTTCTGCATATTTGCGTACATGTATAAAAATCAAGTATTGCAGAAGTCATTGACCATTGCATTTATTGATTACGCGTATCAATCCAAGCCATTCTGATATTGTTGCAACTTAGTACGAAATATACTGCTGAAAAAATAGAGCCCCCTCTCCAGGCATATATTCAAGAGAAATGGCGAAGAGGGAAGGCCTGGGGAGACGTTCAAATTTTATCGATTGAAGTTCAATTTAGTTATGTTTTAATTAATTTAGTATGTTCAGTATAGTTGATACCGAACGGCAGAATGTAAAGCGTAAATCTATCTACACATGCACTTCCTGCAAATATTGGAAATAAACTGGCCGTTCTCGAAAAAAAAAAATATATCCTCGATCAGCAAGAAAATAATATGTCCTTGGCTGGTACTTCTAACCCTTCCCCCCACCTGATTTTTTTCTTTTTGTTTTTATTCATATAATTATCATTTTTCTATTCATTGTTAAGTTATTCATTTTATATTTATTTGTTTTACTCTATGATCTCTCTTTTCTCTCTCTCTCTCTCTCTCTCTCTGTGAATTCATTCTAAATATGTAACAATTGATAATCTACTCCTCATACTGTTTTTTTCAATGCTTACATCAATCACATGTACTTATAATTGTACCTTGACCTATTGAGAGAATTCAATTCAATTCTTTATTCGCTCAAAACCAGATCACTGGTACAAGAGGTACATATATACATATATACAAACAAAAATTACGGTCAAGGGTCAAGAAAAAGATATAAAGAAAAATATATATAAAGAAAATATATAAAGAAAAGAGTGAGAAAAACATGTAGTCAGCTATCTATAAAACACACGGAGGATTCAAGAAGGACAGACAGTTTTTAAAATGTTCTTTATAAATTTTGATAATGATTTTTGTATTGTTATATTATTACTACTCATTAGTCCATTGAATTTGAAAGTGTTAGGATTATTACAATATCTTTTTGGGAGAAATATTTTTCTATCTTTCGAAAAGTAATTGCATTCCATAACTTAATGATATTCATCACCAACAGTTTTAAAATCACAAATGGTACATATCATAGGAGGATCATTGGCATCTAAGTCTGCTGTTCAATCCAATTCAATGAATAAAATATATTTTGAACTAACCCTACCCGAAATAGAGTTTACTTTTTTTTCTTTTGCTTGTCAAACTTTTTACGGATGATAAAAAGTTATCCGTCCCTGACTTATATGATGATATGAAAGAAATAATCTGACACAGAAAATTCACCAGCCCCTCTCCTGGGGGTCCCTTTACCAACTCAGTGTATGTACATTCATTATCCCAAGGCAGCTACTGTAACAAGGAACAATCGTCTCTTCTCTACAGCTCCATTTTTTCCCTTTCGCTTGCGTTAATACAATATAAATTGTGACATATACATGTATATGTAGACAAATGGCAACACTTATAAAAATAAAATTATCACCTTCAATTTATCATGGACTCTAAAAAATGCATAATAATGCCCTTTTTCAACTGTTTAATAAGATTTCTGCTGCCTGTCCCCCTTTTTAAACCGTTTAACGTCGGCGATGTATATTGCAGCTGACCGACTTTAGCGTGGGAGAGAAGCGATCTCGGCTACCTCCTTTGATGTGGCGAGAATGTGACGTAGTATTTTAACCTCTCGACAAGCAAAGCGTTAGCACGTCGGAAACAGCGCAATCCGTTAGCCTTTTTGCAATTAGCTTTAAGAAATTACGGTCTATGTTAAAATTTCTCAATAAAGGTCTTTCCAATATCAAGAAATAATCTACTCAATAAATTTTAATCTTAGCAGGCGGTCGAGGTTTGGGCAAGCGTATCCAATCACTTTCATTTTATTCCAGACGCTTTACTTGTACCGAAGTAAGCAGTTTTATTCGCGTTGTCCCTGTTGCTCGGGCAGTCATATTTCCTTCCAGTAAACGGGTATTATTCTTACCCCATGACGTTGATATTTGACCTGGCATGTTGTCTCCTCTGTAGAAAATTGACACATGGTGTACTGGAAGACGTTTTCCCAGGTCGACATACCACCATGCTGTAGTTTTGTTATCAGTAGAAATGGCGCATGCGTTGACATAAGGATAAGCTCTTCTGTCCCCATCAACTGCTCTCCCTGCATCCCATGAATTCCGGTATGTAGTAGATTGTTCGGATGGTTTACCAGGAGCTATGTTTTCTGATCAAAAAAAGGAAAGAAAAGAACTAATTATGATACAAAAAATCATCATAGGGTAAACAATCGTTTACTAACGACAATGCCAATAAAGGGGAGTGTACATGGAAACGAACAATCTGTTCACCAAATTTCATCCCAGTATGAACAGAACGGAAACTTGTAGTGGGCCGACAGCAAAAGCAAAAAACATATATTGCATCCTTCAAAAGGGCGGACCATAATAACCCCCTCGCTGCTCCCCTCAAGATTGTCTCGGGTTGAAAAGCTGTTCGAGTCGACAGCATATAGCATTTATTTCTTCGCCAAGTGCTTGTACCTGGTGCACACCTGCCTACCTATATTGTTGTCTCTTGATATAGTTTATTTGACTTGTGAGATTTGACATTTGCCAGTTAGATTTCAGTTTCCATCGATTTTACACATAAAACTAGAGATCAACTACATTTCTGATTACAAACCCATCATAATAAGATAATCGGTGTGGGTCTACAAGAGAAGTAAGTCCTCTTACTGAATTTTGCTTGGGGATTGTGTGAAATTTATTCCATTTTTGTAAAAATTGCGACAAAGAGTGGAAAATACCTCTTCTTTAATATGTTGTTAAGTTGAATTTCTCGTAACATATTTTCTTAAGAAGTAAAAAATGAACCTGCCCCCAGCACTTTGTATGTACTAGAGAGCACAATGAATTGATCCATGTACTTTTCATAATACGTTTCTTTTGCACTTGTGCCGAAGCGATGTTTGTGCAACATTAAAAAATATCATAAATGTCCGTCACGTGATCATCAGTCATGTGACATCACAGAAATGCCTTATTATAATACCTGATTAAACTTTTATCTCACGTTCACTGCAATTTCAATCAAGTATTACATATTGGAATTAAAATCTAGGTTAAAATAGAATGTATATTTTTATGGTATTTTAATCCTTCGGACAGCCTTACCATAACTGCGATAATTTAATATTTATTTTTGTAATAATTGTAGTACAATTCAATACATGTGTCCTGTGCTAAATCATGTGCGTAACGCTTTGAGTCTAGGGGTGACTCGATTTGTACCCAAGTACATATTCGAGTTACTTGACTTTCATTTACTACTCAAATTACGTCATATGACCTTATGAACTCTACCCAAACTAACCATACAGTAGGATAACTGGAGTTTCGATATGGCGTCGTCGAAGACGAAAACCGAACTGTAGGATATTTATTTTTTACAAAGTATTATGTTTAGCAAAGCAAAATTTGAAACGCACACGTTACATGAAGCTTTTTAATTCATATCCGTATATGTTTATTTGATTAGATTTTTTGGCTTACTGCCCGACGACAGCAGAGACAAACCAAAGAAGTTCTGAGCTGGAAAAATAAAACATATCAACGGCAGCAAAAGCTATAGAAAAACAAGATGTGTTTGTAAAACACTGATGCCCCCGTATGGCAACATAGCAAAGATTAAGCTTTTCTTAAATGCAAATTTAATTAATTGGTACCAAAAGTAGGGTATTCTCACTGGAAAACAATTGTGAAATTTGAAATTAAGCTAATGTTAAAGTTTTTAATAAGTACAAAAATCTCCAAGGTCAATGTAATTAGTATCAAATGAAAGGTCTTGCCACCGAAAATACTTACATGTATGTAGAGCATGAAAGCCGTAGCCATAACCGTTCAGAAATTATGGTCAACGTTCAATTTCTGAAAAAGTAGGTTAAACTCCAAGGTCAAAGTTATTGTTATGGGTCTTGTCATAAGGATCAACTATGTAAAGTACGAAAGCACTAGCTCAAAGTCTTTAAAAATTATGGTCAAGGTTTAAAGTAGATCAATCTCAAAGGTCAAGGTCAAAGGGTCAAAGTTCTTGGTATCCAATGAAAGTTCTTCTCACAAGGATTACAAATATGAAGTATGAAAGCCCTATCCCTTACCGTTAAAAAGTTATGGCCAAGGTTAAAGTTTTTTCACAAGTACGGAAATCTACACGGTCAAGGTCAAAGGGTCAAAGTTGTTGGTATCCAATAAAAGGTCTTGCAACAAAGAATACATACGTGAAGTATAAATGTCATGGTATCTACTGTTCAAAAGATATGGCCAAAGTAAAAGTTTGGAATTGTTGTGTAAAAGTGGGTCAAACTCCAAGGTCAAGGTCAAATTTGGTGGTACCCAAAGAAAGGTCTTGTCACAAGGAATACACATCTGAAATATGAAAGTCATAGCTCCACTAAATCAAAAATAATGGGCAAGGTTAAAGTTTTTGCGGACAAACAGAGAGAAAGACAGACAGACACGACAAAAACTATATACCCCCGAAACTTCGTTTACGGTGGCATAATAAACTCAACAGATGATGCCAAATAGACTTATCTGACCGCCTTTTAAATTTCATGGAAGAAGTATATTAAATAGTATTTTAGTAGTCGTATTGTATTAACACTGTGCCGGATAATTATGCCACTTCAAAAGTGGCATTTTGGCGCCCGCCAAATCCTCATTTCACATAAAAATCATGTATACCAAGTGGTAGACCATCACTCACAGAGTTCATAACTACCTTTGTTACAGGTAAATCTCACCTGTCAGGTGAGATAATCACCTTTGAACAAAAAATTCCCATGGAAGGGAAAAATAAAGTTCCTATAGGAAAAATAAAATTCCTGAGGGATATTATCAAAATCCTGCAGGATTTCTTAATTTCCTGTGGGATATTTAAGAAATCCTACAGGAAATTAAACTACTATGGGAGAATTTAATCTCCTGTAGGAATACAATTTCCTATAGGAGAGAGGAAAAAATCCCTTAGGAAAAATATATCCCATAGGATTTCTTAAATTCCTGTAGGATTCTCTTTTTCAGTCAGAAACTCCTGTAGGAAATTTTTTCACTTTTGAATTATTTACTTGCTCCTAAGGGAGAAAAATATCCTGTAGGAAATTTTAAATTCCTATAGGATTTCTTCTTCTCCTATATGAATTTGATTCAACTGCATTTAGCTACAGCTAAAAATCAGCAATATACCTTATATTGTGTCAACATAGTCCAAAGAAAGAATCACTTTGAAAAAAATTTACAGATGAATATTGAACAGTGGGACGGACAACTTCGGAATTGACATTTTTCCGAACTTGTGCACCCTTTTTCTTCGAAGCTATCCTCTAGGAATTTTTTTAAATGGTGGGATTTTTCTACCTAAATGAAAAATTAAAAAATGCAACATTTTCTGCTAGTTTTAAGATATTTAGTGTCGAAAATAAAAACCCCATGGGGAAACATGTACATAAAATTACCCCATGAAAAAACCCACAAAAAGTGAAAAACCCAGTGGGGTTTAAAATTCTCCCTATGGATCCACCACTTACAAGTTTAGATCTTTGTCACACATGACATATGAGCTTAATGTTTAAACTCAATTATTAATATCCTTAATTGATCCACCACAATTCAAACAAAATAAAATAAATATCCACTCCCTATGGATCCACCACTTATAAGTTTATATCTTGATCACATATGACATATAAGCTTAATGTTGAAATCAATTAGCCATAATGATTTACCATATATCCTTTGATCCACAACAAATATTTAAACAAAATAAAATTAATATCCACTCCACATAGATCCACCACTTATAAGTTTAGATCTCGATCACACATGACATATAAGCTTAATGTTTGAAATCAATTAGCCATAATCATTAATATCCTTTTACCCACCACAAATATTTAAAATTAATATCCACTCGAAGCTCCCCTTGGATCAACCACAACTATTATATAACATTAATTAATATCCACTCCCCCCTTGGACCCATCACTTTAAAATTAAGATCATGATCAAACATGACATATAAGCTAAATGTCTGAAATAAATTAACCATAATCATTGATCATTAATATTCTTTGATCCTGCATCCACCACAAATATTTAAAAAAGATTAATATCCACCCCCTTGGATCCACCACTTATAAGTTTAGATTTTGATCACATATAAAATATAAGTTAAATGTTTTAAATCAATTAACCATAATCATCACATGATCATTATTGATTCCTTTGACACATTACAAACATAGGTAATCAGAGATTACAGAGCTCACCTCAACAAATGTTGTCTTTAAGTAAGGCAAAGTCACACAATTAACCAACAAAAAGTGTACAAAAATGAAAATATTCATGCAATTTTGATCTGATACTTTGAAATAGACCTATATAAAAAATTCAAACTAGTTCTTCTTCATGAAAATGTAACTAAAATCCAGCATCTGAAGCAAATTTGAGAGTTTTCATCCCTTGATGCATCATTTGTGCAAGTTTGGTTTATACAATGTTATATAAGCCTTAAAGCATTTTGGTAATTGACCTGCACCCCTAACTTTTACCTGGTCCATTATCTGAAAAATTTATGTTGAATTCAACATCCGAAGCAAGTCCATTAGTGTGCATCCTAAGATGTATCGTCCATGCAAGTCTGGTCATTAAAGAACTCATAGTTACTTGGAAATGAATCATGCACCAAAAACTTTAAACTGTTCACTCAACCGGAAAATGTAGGTCAGATTCAGCATCTGAAGCAAGCCTAGTAGGATGCATCCTTAGACGTATCATCCATGCAAGTTAAGTCATCATAGGGCTCATAGTATATTAGAAATGAGACCTGCACCAAAAACTGTAACCTGTTTACTCAACCCGAAAACGTAGGTCAGATTCCGCATCCAAAGCAAGCCTGGTAGTATGCATCCTTAGATGTATCATCCATGCAAGTTTGGTCAAATTAGGGCTTATAGTTACTTGGAAATGAAACCTGCACCAAAAACTTTAACCTGTTCACTCAACCGGAAAATGTAGGTCAGATTCAGCATCCGAAACAAGCCTGGTAGTATGCATCCTTAGATGTATCATCCATGCAAGTTTGGTCATTATAGTGCTCATAGTTACTTGGCAATGAAACCGTCACCAAAAATTTAACCTGTTCGCTCAACCGGAAAATGTAGGTCAGATTCAGCATCCAAAGCAAGTCCATTAGTGTGCATCCTAAGATGTATCGTCCATGCAAGTTTGGTCATTATAGTGCTCATAGTTACTTGGAAATGAGACCTTCACCAAAAATTTTAACCTGTTCACTCAACCGGAAAATGTAGGTCAGATTCAGCATCCGAAGCAAGCCTGGTAGTATGCATCCTTAGATGTATCATCCATGCAAGTTTGGTCATTATAGTACTCATAGTTACTTGGCAATGAAACCGTCACCAAAAATTTAACCTGTTCGCTCAACCGGAAAATGTAGGTGAGATTCAGCATCCGAAGCAAGCCCGGTAGTGTGCATCCTTAGATGTATCATCCATGCAAGTTTGGTCAACATAGGGTTTATAGTTCCTTGGAAATGAGACCTACACCAAAAAGTGCACCAATAATGTTAACCTGCTCCAAAAACATTAACCTGGTCATTCCTCTGCTGAAATTGCAGCATCTGAAACTTTGACTGGTACAATGAAACACACTAGAAGGATCTTCCATGCATGTCTATTCAATATAGGACACAGAAGTATTTAAAAAGAAAACTGCTCCAAAAAACTTAACCTGGGACGCCGACACCGACACCGACGCCGACACCGAGGGTATTACATAAGCTCCCCCAACTTCGTTGAGGTGAGCTAAAAATCTAAAAATATATCTATCCACGCCTCTTGAATCCACCACAACTATCAAAACATTTATCGGTAAAATATACATGCCTTTGATCCACCACTTTATATCACACAAAGAAAAATTACCTATATGTTTGAAATAAATTTGCAATAATCATTAGAATGAATTAGAACAAGCAAATTCAAAGAATTGTGGTCCCCCGCTTTCGGTGTCTTTGTGGGTGAGATGTTATCTTTTATGACATATTGTGTGTAATATGAACATCCTATCATATGTCATTTATTTAGAAAGTAACACTGAAGTTGATTTTTTTTACGGATGAAAACCCTAATCCTGACTGTTAAAAAGTTATGGCCAAAATAAAAAGTTTTTTTAAAAGTAGGTCAACTCCAAGGTCAAGATCAAAGGGTCAAAATTGTTGATATCCAATGAAAGTTTTTCTCACAAGGATTACATATGTGAAGTATGAAAGCCCTAGCCCTTACTGTTCAAAATTTATGGTCAAGGTTAAAGTTTTTTCATGAGTACGTAAATCTTTAAGGTCAAGGTCTAAAGATCAAAGTTGTTGATATCCAATGAAAGGACTTGCCACAAAGAATACATATTTGAAATATAATAGTCCTAGTATTTACCGTTCAAAAGTTGCGACCAAAGTTAAAGTTTTTTAAAAAGTAGTTAAAACTCCAATGTCAAGGTCAAAGGGTAAAAGTTTTTGGTATCCAATGAAAGGTCTTCTCAAAAGGAAAACATATGTGAAGTACGAAAGCCCTAGCCCGCACCGTTCAAAAGTTATGGTCAAGGTTAAAGATTTTTCATAAGTACGTAAATCTCCAAGGTCAAGGTCAAAAGGTCAAGGTTGTTGATATCCAATGAAATGTCTTGCCACAAGGAATACATATGTGAAATATAAAAGTCCGACTATCTACTGTTTAAAAGTTGTGACCAAGGTTAAAGTTTTTTAAAAAGTAATTAAAACTCCAAGGTCAAGGTCAAAGGGTAAAAGTTACTGGTATCCAATGAAAGGTCTTTTCAGAGTAATTACATATGTGAAGTAAGAAAGCCTTAGTCCTCACCGTTCAAAAGTTATGGTCAAGGTTAAAGTTTTTTCATAAGTAAAATCTCCAAGGTCAAGGTCAAAAGGTCAAGGTTGTTGTTATCCAATGAAAGGTCTTGCCACAAACAATACATATGTGAAATATGAAAGTCCTGGTACCTACTATTCAAAAGTTATGGCCAAAGTAAAAGTTTGAAATTTTTGTTTAAAAGTTGGTCAAACTCCAAGGTCAAGGTCAAAAGGTTAAATTTGGTGATACCCAAAGAAAGGTCTTGTCACAAGGAATACACATGTGAAATATGAAAGTCATAGCTCCACTAAATCAAAAGTTATGGGCAAGGTTAAAGTTTTTGTGACGGACAGACTGACGGACAGACAGACAGACGAATGAGATTTAATGTCCCCTCGCTTTCGCGAAAGCGGGGGACAATAATAATAAGAATGAAATTTAATTGCATCTGTATGTTTCTCTTAATAAACCTAACTGTTAATATCAGCAAAAAAAAAAAAACAAACAAACAAAATAACAAAAAAACAGGTATAATGAACATGATGAAATAAGACAACATTTTTATAAAAGCATTCATAGATATACTACGGTACTTTATTTACTACTAGTAAGTTTTTGAAATTTATCACCATGACCACATCCACCAGCTCCACTATTAAAACTACATTGGATAACGAATCAATTAAGGTTTTACATAAATTATGTTCATTATAATTAATATTAGAATTTATATTTACATTTATATATGAAAGTCATTTTTGTGTAGACTCACTCTTAAACTCCAGGGAAGTACCTAATAAAGTTCAAACTATATAACAAAACAAAATGTGTTGGGTATGACCTTATAAGAAAACTGAATTTTCATCCTGCATGGTGCAGTCAGGAGATATTGATCAATATCGCTTTTTTCATTGAAATAGATCTACATGCATGTCAAACTTGATTTTTTTTTCTTATGAATTTACTTTGACTTTCTAAATATAAATTATTGTTAATTAATTAAAAGAAGACCTAATTTTTTATTGTAAGCATTGCATCATCATGTCAAGGTCAGTCAATCCCTTTAAGTGTATGGTTCTCTTGATTTTTGTCGTCCACTTTAGCAAATACAAAGAGTTTATTAGTTGTATCTTAATATTCATCTGTCATCTGTAAGTCTGTTGGTCTGTTCATCTGTCACAAAAACTTAAAACCTTGGTCAAAACTTTTGAATGAGATGAGATAGGGCTTTCGAAATGTTCAGATTACACATGCATTACCTGTCGCAATTCCTTTCTTAATGAACTAGTACATGTATGTATTTAATTATGATTTTGTCCATGATACATTGAACTTGAAGTATGACCTACTTTTCAAAAATAATCAGTCTTCCATGGTACTTTTGATGTAGAAGAGATAGGGATTTCATATTTTACATGTGCATTAACTGTGGCATGATATTTCTGAACATGCTATGATTTCTGACCCCTTGATATTTACCTTCATGTTTGACATAATTAAAAAAATGGTGCTGCATTGAATTAACTCTTCAGTGACATATGATAGGGCTTTCATATTTGACGTAATATGTCATATTATACAATTATTGAATTTTGATGAGGTCTACTCGTGACTATACAGACCTGGTCAGGTATTGGTTGACCGAGGCCGAAGTCAATAACCGTTTTATTAAATGATCAGGAATTTTACCACACTTTTGACATTTTCGTTCTTGTCTACATCAAATAAAAACACTCATAATAAAATGCAAAGTGTAACAAAACTTTCACATGTTGTTATACTTCAATAGCTTATAACAACTAGTAGTTAAAAATGGAAAACAATATTATTAGACAATCAATACTCAACCATTTTATTTTATTATCAAAAGTGTTTAATCTCCTTGGTACTGGCGTCTGACATGTTTACATTCACACCAACACATGCTTAAAATCACGCAATCTGATTGGTCGAAAAAAATGTAAACACATCTATGGTTGATCAAGAGGAAAAACCCGAATAAACCCCCCCAGAATGTAGACATATGAGGCGAAGTCACTCTGATCGAGGTACGTCTCAGGAAATGGTGTCTATACCAATCAGAGAGCACCAAAATTCCTGATCATTCAATCCAAATACTATTATAATAACATCTCACCAGGTATGAATTATTCACATGATACAGAAAAATAAATTAAGATTCCATAATAAGGTATTTCCATACATATCGTATGATTGGTTCTTTGTTTTTGATGTGATAATTTTTGGTTCATACAGTTTTTAAAAAAAAGAAAAATAGAGATTTCACATTCATACCACTGCAGCAGTTGAACAGATCCACCCTTGTGAGTACCCCATAAAAGTACATCCCCCTCCCCCCTTTGGGGCTTAATTTTTTTGAATTTATTCCCAATGACTGACTTTTATTAAATTCATAAATATACAATGAACTTGAACTTGATTAACCTTAGACAGCCACAATGTGTCATTATGATCTAACTGATATGTGACATCCTAGTTGTCAGTTGACAAAGTTGCAACTTGTGGTGAAAATATTCCATGCCAAAACATATTCCTCCTCCCTTGGGTAAGACAGTAAACTAATAAACGTGATAAAAATTTCAGTTTTGACCATGTATACACCCCAAATATCTCCAGTCTCTATGTGGTAATATCTACCACAATGACATACAGCACCCTGATTCCATTTTGCCAGAAATAACCCCCAATTAAATTCATAGCATGCTAATACAGTGTAATAGGCTAGTAATACTTACATCCCTCATCAGTTTCGTACACAAACTTTCTTCAGACACTGACTGATAGCAGAATTCCAATGGACATTGGGATGATGTAAATGGAGTAATTCACACACGCTAAATCAATCAAACTGATTTAAAAACTTGCGTGAATTAACCCTTGTTAAAATAAAGTTAACTTCTTACTTCCATGACATCCTGACAGGTTGTCTTCTTGTAAAGCGCTCATTTGACTTTGACCAAGTGTTCACTAAAAGGCCGAATTGACTTTGACCTAGTGTTCAGTCCGAATAGATGATAAGCCAACTGCAGTAAATTTATTTATTTTTTTTTTTGTTGGAATTTTCAAAATTTCTTATATCAAATGTATATTAACTGCTCAATCTGGTCTATTTTCAAATTAATATTTTTTTTTTTCTCATGATTAATTTACCGTTACAAGCATTTGTTACTTTTTCTATTGAAAATGTTCATTGAAGAACAGTTACCCCCCCCCCCCCGGTTAATACTACGGTAAAGTAATATAAGGGAAATGTAGAATTGTATGCAAAAAAAAAAAAAATGGTACGGAAAGAAGCTGGCATCTGAAAAAGTGGCCTCTAACACCCCCCCACCCCCCACCCCCCCAAAAAATAGGATTTTCGAGTTTGTGCAATGTTGTTGTTTTTTTTTTTTGTTTTTTGTTTTTTTTGCTTGTCAACTTTTCCAGTCCACGTAAGTAAAAAATAAAATTCAATTGTCTAACTCCCCGTTTGAAAAACGATGCCACGTGCTTGAAACATCAGTTTATTTATTTTTTATTTCCATGATTTTTTTTTTTTTAATTGAAAGATTTAACTATCAATTATCAAATGTTTTGTGTTGTGCCAGATGGTATAAAAACATGCTACATTGCTATTCGATAGAATAAATTTTATACATTTTATTCTATATAAATAATTTGAATCCCATATTGCTAATGCATGGAAATCGCATATATTAGGTATGATAGAGGGGCACATATATTCAACCATTGTTTACTTCGGCGCACAGGGAATGTTAGAACCACTCTATACACATGCAGAGGATAGAAAATCTATTGTAAGATTCACTCTCAGGGCTGTTTTCCGAGGGGTATACATATACGCACATGTGTACGTATATAAATTATTACAGGATTCGGATCCACGCATAAATACTGACACATGCCATTTCTTATTTATATTGCATAATAATAGTCGTCCAGTCCCGTCTTCGAGCACTGTATACATGTACATTCAAAATGTTAATTTCAGATTTTAAAATTATGGTTTCTAATAATATAAATAGATATCATTTCTACCTCGACTGAGGAAGCATACAAAAGATCGCAAGCATGTTTTGCTTATTTTTAAAATTGAAATCAACAATTTAATCTGTTTATTTTTTTTTCATACATTTTAAACTCTGGACATATTTTATTTTAAATGTCAGTTTGTTCAAAAGTGTAGCGGACAATATTTAGCGAACTTATACTGCCTCGCTAGTGGGCTAGCTTTTCTGGTGATGCGGTAGAGTCTCCCTCTATTTCAGGCAAGTTAAGCAACGGCGAGCCTGTTTAACCCTTGGATGGGTGACCGCTTCACGTTACAAAAGTAAAAAGCAACAAGTAATGGGGGTGGAATATCTAAATATAGATCTGGGGCGTGTAGATATTGTTTCTCGGAAGTTAGCAAAAGGGGATGAGTATGTTTAACTCCAAACTCTAGTTGCTTTAATATTAATCAAATATAATTTGAGATTATGAAAATAAGATAAAACCAAGAATTTTGATTAAATTTCCGTGAAATCCAACTCGGGTGAAAAGAACACAAAAAATTCACATTCAGTATACATTAATATATATTAAATTATCCCATGTTTCCCACTTTTGTTGATGTCCCTGGCATACTCTTCAAACTAGACAGTGATTCCTTATATTTCCATTTCATTGTGAAATAAAATTGTAGACTTAGACATTTAAAATGCACACAAATATATAATCAAGACACCCTCGCTCAAAAAGATGGACCATCGCACCTATATGTCACTTTTAACAAAATATATGAAATATATAGACAAATATTACGCATGGCATTTTTTATACAACAGAGATTGCCTGTGCATGTATGAAAGGTTTAAATATTTTGACGTCTGCCTAGGAAAATTTGTTAAAAGAAAGGTTACAGCGTTAGTGCAGTGTCTATGGAAAGGCAGCTTCCAAATGAATTCTCCATGTAGTTCTGGTATCGGTGTAAATCTGTGAACCCCCAAGTAGTAACAAAGTGCGCGATTCTGTACCATCTCAATGCAGTGATAGTTTCGAAGACCCCATATTTCACTACAATAGTCCAAAACTGGTGCTACATAATTCAGAAAGTTTTTTCGAAAGTTGAAATCCCTATATCTTTATTTTGACGAATTTTGGAAACCATCCCTCCGAAAGCACGTCCTCCTGCTTTTGACAACGTATCGGCATTACTTTGGAAAGTAAGCTTTTCATGGAATATAACATCAAGGTATTTGTAATCCGACCTGTATTGTAGATCCTCGTTTACGGAAATGCATTACTGCTGATTTTTCATATTTATACGCAAGTAACTAGATAAGTCAAATATATAAACCTCCGATTTTATGCAATATCAAATGTATATATTAGATTGGCTATATATGTTTTAAAGTTGGAGGAAGATGATCAGAAGCATACATTATACATACCTCTGGGATTTTTTGTAATATTACATTTTAATTAAAAATTAAACCTTATATTTTCAAAAAGAGCAACCATTAACATGTTATAATTAATAACAATTAGTACAGTGTTCTCTTAAACGACCATTACTTATATCTATATATTTTATACACTTCTCAACCCTTAATAGTCGCCTCTGAGAAACTCTACGTACAGATGCGCGATAAACTGGCTTGATTTTGAATTGTCTGAGAGATTGAAGAAATTCTTACACAAACGAGTTTTTTGCTTGTAGAAACGATTATAAAGGGTTTGGATGCGTATGAAATATACAGATTTATTTAAAACGTGTCTAGAATCATTATGCAAGGACAGGTTGGTGATTTACAAATTTTGAAAAGTTGAGAAATTCTCCCCAACAGTGCGAAAAATACTTTTATTACAGTTATTTTTTATTTTTTTTTTTTTATTATTTTTTTTTTTTTGCATTACTGGATCTGTAGCGTTATGTCAAATCTTAAGATATTAATCCATAAGGCTACAGTTCTGCGGCTAAATACATGGTTTCAATCTTCATAGCTGAATGGTTCTTGTATGAGATATGTCGTCCAAGATATCTGTTGAATTTTGGGGAGTGATTTGCCGTAATTGAAAGTCCAATGATAAAATGGAATACATGTATAAGAAATTAGCATTAACGGCTTGGATTACGAAAGATTCCCTTTTCACATGTGTTATTTTCGTAAATACCGGTATATATATGGAAACAATCTACACTATATTATTATAATTATAGTACTGGAATTAAATCGAATTTCCTCTTACGTCTGTCTTCATTCCTAATGGAAAGGTGAAAAATAACGAAAATATGAATAAATTATCATCACTCTTACTTTTTCATCGACATAAAAAATTAATTAAAGGACAAATACATAAATACAAAATTAACACATATAGTCATTATTCAGGATCATTGTGACAGTGAGGAAGTTTTATATTGAAAATACATGACTTAGTCTATCTTCCATGATTTTGCCCCTCGCTTACTTCATAATTACATGTTTCATATGTGTTTTTCTTTCTTTTTTCTTTCTCTCCCTTTTCATATTCTGATTATGTTCTTCATATATTCTTGTACCTCTGACCTGAATTGATGTAAATATATAGTTTTTCATTATCCTCATCATGTACCATGTATTTGAAATGGTTTTGAGTTAATATAAATGATTTTGAGCTTGGGACAAAACGGGAATTCAATTTGACCGAGTAAGATAATTAATTTATTAGTACATAGTCTTTACCAAAGTCAGTAGATATGGGAAATATGAGCCTATATAGGAAAGAATTTGAAATTTAATGAGAAATTAACCAACAAAAATTATCATGTGCATTTACAAGTTTTCATTTATTACTTTAATGACAAAATAAAAAGTTATGCTAAATAATTTATCATGAGTATAGTAATCGGTTTCAATTTCTGATTTACCAGCTTTAAACAGAATTATTTGTTTTTCTAGAAATGGCAGTCTCTTTAAATTATAATATTAGATTAAATGTTCAATAAACTCATTTTTTTTTTAAATAAATATTCATATAGTTACATTGAATTACTATTTATTCCCTCTGTTTATGATACATAGGTAAAATAAGGTACACCAAAATCAGACTATAATTTTTATTCAAAACACATTTAACACCATTATTGTTTTATGCCTAATTATAAAATGTGTGCAAAACGGGAACACAACGCTGGGAGTCATAAAGAAATTCAACATTAGTTTATGTTTCATGTGTAGGTGAGGTTCGACGGGGAGTAGCGCCGAGTGGGCTAGCTGGGATTACTAAAGAAGTACAAACAGTGTATATACCCTGTGTATATATGAACTTCAACGATAGGCCTAAACATGGTAAACAGCAACAGGGTATGTCAGTCAACGTAATGTAAGGGGAGGGTGTAAAGAGAGAGATTCAATGCTATATTTGAATAATAATAATAAAAAAAATCTTTTCCCAAATTATTTTCATCCTTTCATAATTATACCATGTTTCTTCAACATTTAGGAATTAGTTATAGACTTGACATAATTACGGTACCAGGTACTACACTAGGATTGCGGAATGGTTTCTTGTCTAACCAATTATGAAATAATTAATTTACTCCTAACAGAGACATATAAGAAATATTTTATGAAATTTGAAACTGTTACAATTATTCCAAAGGTGTAATAATGTCAAAAGAAATCATATCCAAGATAATTTTTTTCATTCAAAATTGATAATCGAGTGAACGTGTTATATTCAGTTACCTGCGCAATTATAATCGGCGATAAATTTCAGTAATTTGGACTATCTCCGTATAATGTGAATATAGTTGACAGAACAAGATGATAAGCAAAGAAAAGACAGGTTTTACTTTAAACATATTTTATTGAGTATAATTCAATCAGGATTGGGCAACAGGCAATGCCTATGTAAACCCTCTCCTTTTATAATTGGTCAAGATACAAATAAGTAGTAAATAATACCTGAACATGATAATCAATAAAATTATAATGAAAAATAAAGATTCACAATCAGGTATTATTTATCAATATTATATCTAAAAAGAAATGACAACCCCCTAACTGTATGCATATTACACATGTATTTACATACTGTTCCAGCTTAAAAATAATACCAATATTTGAAAAAAAATTATGCATTTAATAGAATATTTGATATAACAGTGTCCCTAATTTAGTCTTTTAGAAGATTTAATAAATTCTTGTACATATGAAAATATTTTACAATTTGTTTGATAAGAGTATTGAGATTTTCCTCTTAGTAGAGCGCCGAGTTCAAAAACAACATCAATATCATTTAATTTTTTTACCAATATGTTTCTTTCAACATTATACGATGGGCAGTTGATAAAATAATGTTCAGTATCTTCAGTATGAAATCCACACTTTTGACATGATTGAATATCTGATATAAAATGATTTTTTAAATGTGCATTAAGATTACTAGCATTGTTTCGCAACTGACAATGCAAGATATTTTCTTTTCTATTACCAAAGTTAAAGTACCTACATGGTTTATTAGTTGCTCCCCAGTTCTTAAGTTTTGCTTTAAAGATAGCTAATGAAGGAGAGTTTTTTACATCTTCACTAAGACTGTTCCAGAGTTTTACGGTTGATGGAATAAAACTATTATAGTATGACATTGTTTTACAAACTGGTATACATAAGTTATTACATCCAGACCTTAAGTTGTAAGCATGTTGAACAGGAAAACAAGGTTGAATCAAATCATACAAATAATCAGGTGCAGAACCATTAATCATTTTATACATCAATTGAAGTTTGTGTTTTTCTCTTCTAAGATATAATGGTTCCCATCCTAGTTCTTTTCCATTAGTTTACATATAGAACAAGTCAATGATATTGGTCTGTAATTATTAGGTTGTTGGGGACAGCCTTTATTTTTAAAAATAGGTGAAATATGTGCTTGTTTCCATATATATGGAAGAACTTTATTTGTAAGTGAAAGGTTAAATAATCTACATAGAGGTTTATATATGGAATAACGGGTTTCCTTTAATATTCTGGGAGAAATTCCATCTGGTCCACATGGTTTAGAGGGATCAAGTATGCTTAACTGATCAAGAACATCTTGATCATTTATTTCAAAATCACAGAAGTAGTCTGGAGGTCCAGCTCCATGTTCGGGCAAATCTGGCTCATTTTCAATATGTGATATATTAGAGAAAAAATTATTAAATTCTTCAGCTTTATCAATTGGATGAATCAATATTCTACCATCTTGTGATTTGATAGAGGATGGGGGAGAGCTTGTTTTCTTTAACCTTGCAACAGATTTTGCTATACGCCACCACTTTCCTGGTGGAATAGATTTGTCAATGAGTTGAGAGACAAGTTTAATTTTGTACTCCTTCCTACTTTTCCGTACTAAGTCTATTACTTCGTTACGGACTTGTCTGAATTTTTGCCAGTGTAATGGATTTTTAGTATGCTTTGCCTTTTTATGAATTCTTTTTCTTTGCCTCATTTTCCTACGAATTTCTGTGGTAATATATGGTTTATCTGATGGACGAATTGTAATAGTTTTTTTTTGTATATGTTTATCTACTAAGGTTAGGTAAGTGCATGTAAAATTTTCATAGACTTCATTCATATTATTAGAGGTAAACACTTTTTCATCCCAATTAACATTTTGTAAGTCATTGTTTAGGCCTTGATAATTTGCATTATTATAATTTCTAATTGTGCGTTTGAAGGCATGTTGCTTATATGTTTGAAATGAGATTTCTATAGAGACAGGTGCATGAGAACTACAAATGGGTTCATCGACTACAACACTCTTAACTTTGGATGGATCATTAGTTAACACTAGGTCTATGCAAGTTCCAATATCAGTTGTAAAATTGGTACTCTGAGACAACATTACTTAAATTAAGTTGTAGTAGTAGGTTTTTAAATGTATTATTCCCAGGAGCTAACATGTTTACATTGAAATCGCCTAACAAAAACAATGTCATCTCTGTATCTAGAGCTCTCTCTACAGTACTTGTAAACTTATTCCAAAAATCAGACCCAGAGTTGGGAGGTCTGTAGATGACTCCAACCAAAAACTTTTGATTTTGTGACTGGATCTCTGCCCATAAAATTTCAATATCAGAAAAATTTAAATCATTTCTAACTTTAAAATTTAATCTAGTTGAAATATACAGTGCAACTCCTCCACCATATCTATTTCTGTCTTTTCTAACTGGTTGATAATAACCATCAAGTGAAAGATTACTATTGTCAATACTCTGATCTAAGTGAGTTTCAGTAATGGCAATTATATCATTTCCTGAAAATTCATTTCTAATAATATCAAGTTTAGGGGGTAAACTGCATACATTGTTGTGCACAATACTTATGTGTTTTTTATAATCTGCTGGACCTGGGTTTGTTTCCACACATCCACATATTAGTAATATTGTAATCACAATGATATTAAAGTGATTATTTGAGATATTAAAGATTTTTATGAAATAGTAAACAGGATACTGTTCACATTTTTGGTATTTGTTACTAATCAATGAAAAAACATTTGAACTGACATCTCTAGCTACATGTAACTGGAGGATAATAATGAAATGAAATATAGTGTGCAAGTAATAAGCTGGAACAAAACTAAATGGAGAAAAATAAAACAAAACTAAATGGAATTCAAACAAGAGTAAACAAAAAATGAACAAAAAATATATGCAAATGAAAAACAAACTTTGTAGAACAAAAAGTGTTAACATATGTACACACACTGCATTTATTGGAGTCTGAAACAGTTGTAGTAGGAATATCACATATAGATGTTTGGGATGCAATAGTTTATTGTTTAAGTACTGTAAAATTTCACAGGTTTTAAACCCAAGCAAGCAATTTCCCAAAAAGTCGAATTGCTGAATGTTTCCATAGAACAAATTCGAGCAACAATTACTAGCCCATGACTCCAGTATTAAACATACACACAAAAGGATTAAGATGATTCTTAAGCATATAAGTATTGAGAGAGTCAGTAAATTACTATAAATTTCAGGATAGATTTGCAAATAAACAAGTCAGTGTTAAGTTTAATACATACGACACGTTCACGTTTTCCGTGTACTAAAAATAGACCTGGATTTTCCCTTTCGGAAGAAAGCGTCTATGCGACGTTGAAGGTAAACACAATTTTCGAGACAGTCAAGAGAGCAAATGGTTTACGTTCAAATTCCATAAATAAAAGTAGAATATTCTGTGGAATATTATGTTTTTCATTGCTAACGGATCGAAAGAGGCAAAGGCTAAAATATGTCACGAGAAAGCAAAGAGTACAATAGCGGAAAAAAGCTGTATAATTCATGTAATTTGTCATCGGAAAGCACGATTTTCTCGCGGTAAGCTATTTTGAATCGCGGAAAAGAGATACTGCGAGTCTCAGTCCTGTAGCTTTCGCTGAATATTCAGCAAAAGCCACAGGACTGGATGAGGGATGAGAATGAAGTGAATAGATCCCCTACCCTGACAACTATATGCATGTGAACGATGAATGATAGACATCGATGTTCTTAAACGCGCATAGACATATTTTCTCAAAACATATTAAAGATCTTATTTTATCTAAAAAAGTTATTGAAACTTCAAATTTCTGGCCGGGTTTGAAAACCTTTTTTTAAGGAGAGTTATCTAAAGGTGGAACAAAATTAATATCTAATCAAAGGCAGGAAAAATTAACAGTCTGTTGTGTAATTCAGTATTTTAGTCAGGACGGGTATAAGTGAGGCCATTGGAAAGAGTGTGTCAAAAAGTCATCTTGATTATTGTAGGGCTGTACTTCTATATGCAGTTTTAGCTGTTCCCGCCCTGAATCTCTTCTAATGTAATTTTTTCGTTAGGGAATCTGGTAAGGTATGCTAGTGAATATTTCCCAGTAAATTCATTACGGTAACACAAACGGAAATTACTTTCCTACAGGCTTGTAGTTTGATCGAGTCTATCGTTATAAATTTAAAGGTACTTGGACACAGATTTGAAGTCTAAATTTTCTCTATAATATTACGACTTATATATTTTAATAGCATTTCACACAAAAATTATAATTAAAAATCTTATTTCATTTAAAAGTTATTAAAACTTCAAATCTTTCGGCGGGTTTGATCGACACATGCTTGCACTTTCACTAGCCTTATTCTTAATCCTCAGGAAAAGTGGCAATCTTGTGTGTATTAATGAGAAATATTTAAACTTTTATCCAGAAAAATAATTTTATTCAGAGTAGAGATGATAGAAAGCAAAACTCCTTTACAAGTATCGTCATTCCGAACTAAGCGTTTCGTACATGGTTTAGTAAATTTTTGTTTATGTTCAGAATTCACCGGGTGCGTTCTAAATCGTCACAGTCTGCTTACCACAACTGCACGGACTGACAATATATTGTGTGTTTGTTATGCTTTCGAACATGTATACTCTGAATTTTCTGGATTATAGTATTAATATTTTTCACATATACACAACGAGATTGCCACTTTTCCTAAGGATTAAGAATAACATTAATTTGTAAAAGGATGTGTCAATCAAACCCGCCAAAAAAATTGAAATATTAATATCTTTTATATGAAATAAGATTTTTAATCAATTTTTGTGTGAAATGCTATTAAAATATATTATGTTGTAATATTATAGAGAAAATAATAACTTCAAATCTGTGTCTAAGTACCTTTAAGGACACACATCTTTTTTCTTAAAAAGAGTACAATAATACGGTGTGTTCCATTTCGCCTTAACTGTGAAAATCAGGTAAGAAAAAGTTAAAAAGTACTAAGGCGAAATGGGAATTTTAGTATTTGTAAATATTAGTATTAGGTTGATATAAAAATTTAAATGTAAAAAAAAATTGAATTGAATTTAATAATTAATGGGAATTTATGATATTGTGAATGAAATAATACATGTAATACTAAAAATTACTTTATGCTAAATGTATTAAATCTTCATCACCTTAATTCACCTGAGAGCTTACTAAGGCGAAATGGGAATGTTAATTTTTACAGTTAAGGCGAGATGGGAACAAACCGCATGTCGGCGAATTAAAATAAAACTTGGAAAACTGTAATCGATAAATGTTTGACAAACTGATTACATCTTTATAAATTATAATGATATGGTCGCTGAAGGCAGAAACTGCATGACGGACCACCGATTCCACCGACTGACCTCCGCTCTCCGTCAACAGGATGACCAGTGTAACGACAAAAACTATCTCTCTCATTGAAAACAAAATCGTGTGAAATAATTTTTGCCATATAATAATTTAATTTTTAACGAAGGATAATTTAATTTCAAATCATCTGAAAATGCCTGTCTCTCTGTTTGTCTGTTTGTCTGCAAAAACTTTAACCTTGCCTATAACTTTTGATTAAATGGAGCTATGACTTTTATATATATATATATATACATATATATATATTTATACATATATATATATATATATATATATATATATGTATATATATATATATATATATATATATATATATATATATATATATATATATATATATCGCATTTCCTTATATATATACATATATATATATATCGAGGTTCTCTTTATATATTTCGCATTTCCTTTATATACTGAAGTTTGCTTTTATATACCTTTTATATACTGCTTTTCCTTTATATATACAAGTTGGCACTAATGGGCTTCCGTAATTCCTTAATGATATCATCTCTTGTATACATGTACTCTTATAATAAATTAATAAAGGAAAACCTAATAAGCAAAATTTTCTAAATACTTTAACATATGTGACAAAATAGAAAAAAAAATATATATTAAATATGAGTTTTAACTAGAAGTTTACAAAATTTATAATTACATGTCGTTTACGAGATTACTCGTTTTCAAGATTATATTTGTTTTAATGAATATCTTGTTTTCACGAGATAATATCTATTTAACTGCAATAAGTCTTTTTCTCTAGAAATAAATAATTATGTGTCTTAAATATACCACCGTAACTATGTTATCTGTCTATTACAAGAAATTAAACACAATTTAATGATTTACCTAAAGTTTACCCCAAGTTTAGCAGAAGAGAGAGGGATAAGATCATACATTTCCCCGTAAACTTTACAAATAAAAATTATTTGAAATTCATATTATCAATGCCAATTAATCTAAATCAAAATGTTAATTAAAATGTAATCCAATCAAGGGCACTAGAATAAAGCCTTTACACCGTTTGTGGACAGACAGACAGACAGAAAAACAACGACCGCATCCTCTATTCTACATGAAGGGTAAATAAATTGAGTTTTAATTTTAAAGTTATTACATTGCATTACATTTACATATCTTGCAGTATACTAGTATTTGAATACATATATTTTTCACTATATGTGCCTATTAATTTGACATAAATAATTAACTTACCTGATAAATTACTGTTCTTTTATCAAGTTGTATCTTTAATTTATAGTCCGATTGCGAGTTATTCCAACGAGTCGACGATATTATTCAATGATGTGTAGAACATTGCCTTTTTTATGTCAAGGAAATCCTGTATTTTTATCTTCATTCTTAATTCAGTTATCATTATTATTCGGTTAAAATTTTTAATTATAAAATAATGCTGTTCATAGTGAAAAAATATGAAAATAAATTTTTTATTTGTCTATATATTTCTGATCGATTCAATAAATATGCAAAAACAAAGATTTAAAAACTTACACAATCGGCGGATACAGTAGGAAAACAACACATAAGTGGTTGGCGACATTTTAAATTTCAATCTTTCCCAGAATAAAAAAAATTCAAACCTTGTTTTATTTTTGTAATTCTTAGAAGAAAAAAGTGCAAAATTAATGAATTATAAACTTAACCCCTCACCTCTTTCTCTCATCATACTTAAGTGGTATGGAAGAGAATTACCGCCAAAAGTCTATTTATCTTGCTTTTATTCTAATTCTGCCTACCTATTTATTCTTTGTTATTATTGTAATTAAATGTCACTTTATTGCTTCCATATTCGTCTTTATTACATTTCACTTTGACTTTTATCATTATTCATTTTGTCCTTACTTCTATGTTGCTTTATTCTTGTAAATTCATTTTACTTTCTTTTAAATTGATACAGTTTCTTAAATGATTATACCTATTACGAACGCTAACTCAATCACGCAAACAATGAAGCATATTCAATGAAGACGAATACAAGTTGTCCGAATTTAGTGCCGCATTATAACGCTAGGTGGCAGGGGTGTTCGCTAAGAGTGTTGGTAAAATAAGGTAAGCAAACCCGTGCCGGGATTATTTTTTTTTTCAATTTTCTGCCTTAATACTTTTAAAATATTAATCAAACTTAAATTTTTAAAAGACTGATGTTTGTTATACCCGATACATGCCAGTTCCTCGGAAGTCTCGCTAGATGGTAAGATTTCTCCTGGAAGACTGACTACATAGTGATGCTTCCTTCGGAAGACTAGACAGTGGGACTCCCCCGGGGAAGTTTCAATATATAGCTAGTCTTCCGTGGGAAATCTCGCTATATATAGCAATTCGCCCCCATTCCTAGAAACCCCTCCCCCGAATAGTTTTTTTTAAATCGTAAAATAATGTTTATATATATATACTAACGTTTTCAGTTTTTGAAGGAAATTTATCCGTTCTATCAGGGACCTATACTAGTATATAGGTCCCTGGTTCTATGTGAATAAATATTTAAATAATATCATTTTAATAGTGTTTAAGAATTAAATCATTTTAACCATTTAGTTAAAAAAAGATAATCTTCACGAGTACATATGGATAATGACTCTTTCTCCCCACCCCCCTTGGATGCAGTTGCCCGCGTGGCACTGTGGTTACGGCGTCTGCTCTATATAGAGTCACGAAGTACAGTAGTAAGGAGTTGACCAATACGTCGTGGGTTCGAATCCCACTAAAGGATGTGGAGTTCGGTCCTTCGGATGAGATCTAGACCGTATTATCCGAGTTCCCGTGTCGCAGTAGGTGCTGGCACGGAAAAAGATCCCTCACTGCTCAATGGCTATAAGTGCCGAGTATATATAGGACAAATTTGCAGCTCTCCACCGGCAAGAGGTGGCTTCTCCATTTGAGTGAAAAATTCTCGAAAAGGAAATTATACAATGTACAATCACACCACCAAATTCTCAATATATATACTGACTTTCGGGTGAACGACCTCCTATGGGATAAGTTTCATCGGTAGAGGGGAGGGTGGCCAAGAAACATTTTCCTAAACGTAACTTTTTACTACTGGAAAAGTTCAGCGAAAGGCTTGTTGCCCCCCATCCCTTATCCCTTACACTTTTTGTTGCAGTACTAATAGTCAATTTATATATTAAAAGTCATGTACTTAGTGGCATGTAAGTAAGATTTATTACTGAAAAAAGTTGACGACCCCCCCCCCCCGTCACCACCACCAAATAGAATTTTCGAGTTTTAAGATTTTTTTTTAGCTCTCCTGGTTGATGACAAATACGGTGTGTACTAAAGATATTTCTTTCTTTATTGAAAAGTGCTATTTTAATATAAAATATTAACGCAGAAAAAAAAAGACTGGGGTGTTTCTAGTATGCCTGGATGCATGTAGTCTAATTCCGACTTCGCCTTCCATGCGCGGATCTAGAGGGGGGTAGGACCCCCTGGAATTAACAAGGTTACTAAAACAAGGAAAAAAGTTACCCACCCCCACGAAATAGAATTTTGACGTTTGAGCGAGTTTATTTTTTTTTCTTCTTTTTATGCTTGTCAAGAAATTTCTGGGAATGGATTTTTTTTTTACTTGGTCCCCCCCCCCCCTGGAAAAAAATTCTGGATCCGCGCCTGCCTACGCATAACGCTCCACACTCCTTTGCAAAGTCCTGTCCCTAGAATCACGCGCATCAGCATATACGTACAGTTATTATCTGTCGTGAAATAAAGTTCAGTTCAGTGGAAGGTTCTGAAAAACAACCCAATTCATAAGGGTTAACTAGTATCAAAATATTTAACACTTTTATAACAATTAAACTGTAATTCAAATATCCAACAAATAATTTTAGTAGAGATATATTTTTTCAGGCGAGAGAGAGAACAGTGACGTAGTATCGTTTTTAAGCGTTGGGAGGGGGGCAACAAGAGAATAAATATTCAAGCTACCAAGCTGAAAACAACTCAAGACAAGCGCAAAATAAACCCCAGAAAATTGTCCAAACTTGAAAATACATAGGCGTCGGAACCGGGGGGGGGGGGGGCTTAGCCCCCACTTCTTTCCAAAGATGGACTTAATATAGACATTGAACATTCCTGCGTAGGTTTAGCGCCCCCACACACACTTTCCATGGATACGATGCAGTAAAGGTTTAAAATGGGGAAAGTGGTGGTATTTAGAAAAAAAAAACTTTGGCACTGGAGTTCGAACCTTCAACCCACCCCCACCCCACCCCTCCTCACGCAATCGGATTTTTTTGTTTGGAAAATGGTCATTTTTTTTTTGCTTGTCAGGTTTTTTTTTTGAAGGTCAAAAAAAAAAATTCTTACACTTACCCCCCCCCCCCAACTTTCAATTAACTTGCGACGCCAATGAAATCCTATTTCGGGGGCGGGGGGGGGGGGGGGTTGAGTTAGATTCAAATTCTTCTATAGAATCAAATTTAAATTTTCTTCCTACTATACGTAATACATTTACTTATTTGACCCTTACTCTTACAAAAAGTTGGTCGACCTTTAAATGAACATATTCAGTATAGTATAAAGTTATGTCTGAAAAAAAGAAGCCGCTATTCCTGTATGCACAAAGAAAATAAATATGGAGTTTCCATCATTGGATCGGGAGATCGGATCCGGCCTTCTGAAGTTCGATTGATAAAGTACTATGGCGTTTTGAAGAATCTCAAATATTAAACCCGACCCGGCCCGGGTTTGCCTACCTAGTTTTACCAACACTCGTAGCGAACAACACGCCACCTAGCGTTATAATGCCGCACTAAATTTTGACGGTTTGACAACTTCCATTCGTCTTCATTGAATATGCTTCATTGTTAGTGTGATTGAATTAACATTCGTAGTAGAGATAATGCTAACAATTTATTAAAGAAACTGTTTAAGTTTAAAAGAAAGTAGAATGAATTTACAAGAATAAAGCAACAAATATAGAAGAAAAGACAAAATGAAGAATGATAAAAGTCAAAGTGAAATGTAATAAAGACGAATATGGAAACAATAAAGTGACATATAATTACAATAATAACAAAGCATAAAGGAGTAAGCAGAATAAGAATAAAAGCAAGACACATAGACTTTTGGCGGTAATTCCCTTCCATAAGCTAGGACGACAATAATTCGATTTTTATTCATTTAAAGCTATTAATAAAAAAATTTCCATAAGCAGAAATATAAACAGCAGAAGTTTATAAATGATTTATTTTTCTGTCAATAAATTAGTTAATTACAAATTTGCAATAAATTTTTTTTTTTTTTTTTTTTTTTTTTTTTGCTTCTTAATCGTTTTTGGAGGCCCCCTTCTTATATATGATTCTTTGCAAAGATGCTGGGGACACCAACCTGGGACCCCCCCCCCCCTTTCTAAATTTCTGGATCCGCCCCTGTATATACTAGTATATTGGTCCCTGCATCATGGTAAAATGACTACGATCAGTTCCTTTAAATTGTTTATTTGATGTACAGGTTTTGAGAAATTTATATCAGCTTTCATTTTGCGTTAAATGCATAACTGTAGCTCCCCAAAAAAAATTTTGAAAGACCGGAGAGCTACAGTCAGACCCCCCCCCCTTCCCATCTGCATTCTACAGGAATCTTTCATTGAATATTAAATATTGAAATATTTTATACAAAATACTTCAAAAAGTTAGTTATTTCTGAAGATGGTCCAAAAATGGTATAGTGAAACTTCGGTTGTTAAGGTACAGGTACGCGAAGGAAGCAAATATACGCAAAATCTACAGATTTAGCGAACTGAAAAACAGAGTTTTTCTTCAAATTATTAGACGTATAAATATATCTATATTACAGAAAAATCTTTCTCTTTTATTC
>NW_026925825.1:0-10599 GCF_032062105.1 Saccostrea cuccullata
AACTTTGTCAGGTGGTGCATTTTTGGTCCCCTGCAGACTGAAAAGTAGGTCACCGTGACTTACTTTTCAATTGGTATGGCTATTTAAGGAATGGCTCTAATTCTTGGGCAAATTATTCGATTATAACCTGATTTGGGTTATTTTACGCTTTATAATCTGCGAACTAGGTTATAATCGAATAGTTTGCCCAAGAATTAGAGTCATTCCTTATAATTTAATTTTAAAATAATCAAACATTTGGGGGTGTAAAATTGTGCTGCTTTTTATGAGTTCAAATTCGCTGCTCAATAATACATCCCTAGTATCAGAAGTGATGTGAAACAAGTAGAGGTAATAACTGATACCGGTACGCAGATCTAGCAGCCATGATGTTTGTTTGCATGAAGTAAAATCAAGCTACTGTTTAAAGTTAAAGGTTCATTTATTAAATCTGGAATTTTCCATGAATTCCAAGGACTGGAAACGAGGGGATAGCATGGATACAGATGATTCAGCTGGTTGTCAAGGGGGTGTGTCCCCATACCAAACCAGATTATACAAAATGTTTTGGAAATTTATTATGTCATGTGTTTTCTGACATACATGTATTTCTAAAAATAAATTTTGAGAATTTAAACCAACAAAATTTTCTGTACTATTTTTCTCTTGTGAATATACGGTAGATACATGTATACTTTTTTCCTGCAGAATCTCTTTTTAGTTTTTACTCTTTAACTCACTAACTATATGTCTTACATGTATATTAAGTATGATGGGGAAAATTTCTGCAGAAAATTTATGACAATCTAAAGACATTTTGAAATCTACTTCTAGCTAGAATACAGACACAGATTTATTAACGGACGAGAGAGTGATGACAGATATAATACATCATTTGACAATGGCGTATAAAGCAGCACAACTAGATTAGCAGAGATTTTGCAGTCAAAATAAGAAAGTAGACTTGTTTCGATGTTTGAAAATAAAATGTGCATACTTAACAAATACTTTCAATTTCTTTCAAAGACATTTCGTTGATGGAGACAAAACTTAATTCCTGATATTTGCCGTTATCAATATTTCTCGCCCCATGAATATTCATTGAATTACGCCGGACTACACCTAACTCGTACACCAACCGACTCATATATATGTTCTTAGATCTCATATATTTTAATAGCATTTAACACAAAAATTAATTAAAAATCTTATTTCGTTAAAAAATATTGAAATTTCAAATTTTTCGGCGGGTTTGATTGACATATTCTTGCACTCTCACAAATTTAATTTTATTCTTAATCCTTAGAAAAAGTGGCAATCTCGTTTTGTATAAATGAAAAATATTAATACTATAATCCAGAAAATTCAGAGTAGACACGTTCGAAAGCAAAACAAACACACAATATATTGTCAGTCCGTGCAGTTGTGGTAAGCAGACTGTGACGATTGAACGCACCCGGTGAATTCTAAATATAAACAATAACAGAACTCGAGCCCTGTTTACAAAAACTGTGTACATAACACGAGTGTGCTCGATTTGCTAAACTCTGTACGCATCTCTTAGTTCGGAATGACGATACTTGTAAAGGTGTTTTGCTTTCTAACATTTCTAATCTGAATAAAATTATTTTTCTTGATAAACGTTTTAATATTTCTCGTTTAAACACATCAAAATTGCCACTTTTCCTAAGGATTAAGAATAAAGTTAAAATTTGTGAAAGTGCAAGGATGTGTCAATCAAACCCGCCAAACAACTTAAAGTTTTAATAACTTTTAAATGAAATAAGATTTTAAATTAATTTTTGTGTGATATGCTATAAAAATGCTAGAAAAAATGAGAAAATATTAACTTCAAATCTGTGTCCAAGTACCTTTAAGCTTGCAACATTTTGTCAAATTATAAGAAACACAATTCTTTATAATTCGATTAAATAATTAATCTATTTATTTATTAATTTATTTTCTCAATTTACAGCAATCTCTGATTTCAGATATTGTACTTAAAACAATCCATTTCTATCAACTGAAACCAGGAGTAGAAGCCATGATACTTTAACCTTTGATCTAGTAATAGGTTGAAGTCAAAATATTAATCCATGACCTATGATAAATATGATGCCCTGTACTCCCCTTTGCTATACATGTCATGTACACTGTAGTAACAAGCTTATTAAGAGAATCTGTGTCCCTGCCTCAGTAAAATAAGAACAAGTCAGGAGCTGAAAGGGGGGGGGGGTCAAGGGTGTACACATTAAGGAGGGGAAGAAGGGCAATAGGGGGTTATGGTTAAACTTAAAAATTGCAAAAACTCACAAGCTTCCTGAGATACATGCATCACCCAAAAATGAAAGTTTTACACATACACACACAGAATGTATGAAGTAGTACAATTCTCATGTAAGCTTAAACTTTCAGTAAGTCGAAAAATAAGTCATTCTAGGCGCAACGTTAAATTAGCGTCTGTCAAATAGTGATCAGATTTTCATTGGTTTAAAAAATAAATCACATCAGAAACTTTAAAATGTTGTTGACAAAGATGAGACGACTTAAGCCCCACTTCTGTGCCGTGCGAGAACTTGTAATTGGCTATTTGACACACCAGTTAACATTCGCCTGAATTTTTATCCTACGTATATTTCAACAGTGAGGGAAAACTGTGTAAATCTCAGAGGCTAATTATGTAACATCAAAATATGCCATGCCTTCATAAAAGTCTAAGCTTATTTGGGAATTGTTCTAATGACCATGACCTCTGTACCTCAAAATAAAGACGGGACTTCCTTCAGCAAAGAGCATTTTATTTCAAAAGCTCAAAAGCTTCTTGGAAAGTATTACAGAGTACAGACAGAAATACAGACAGAGCTTAATTAATATTTCCCACTTTCAGTGAAAATGGAGGACAACAACTTCAAATGTAAACCTCAAATTTCATTAAATTTTGAAAATGTGCACCAAACTTTTCTCTAACTAGAAAACTGACCAGTCAGCAAGGGCCCCGCCATGGGGTAGAATTAAAAGGGTGCAGCTTACAGAATGATTAATAAATGTACGAAGAATAAGCAACAGCAACTGTATTCTTAAAATTTCAAGATAATTCCTGAATATTCAAAAACCTGAAAATAATATCCTTGTATTTACATTAGGCAGTAAATAACAACTTAACATTGAATGTACCGGTATATTTAAACAATTATGAAGCTTGTGTTATATAAAATGCCAGCCTTCAATGAATGCAAATATCATGAGGGCTTGACCTTAACTTCTAACAAACAGCAGTTGCAGACAAAGGTTTTCATTAATCTTAAAGTGACAGATAAAGAAAAGCCTACTAAATTTTCTGCAGCAGGTTAGATAATTAATCCCAAGGGATTAATTGTACCTCTCTCATCATTTTCTTCTAAATTTACAATAAGAACTTTTTTCAGTATTAATGATAGAATGGGGTTTTTATACAACTACATTAAAAATTAATAATATTCTTGAATTAATATATAAAAAAAAAGTGAAAAAAGTGAAAAAAAAATAAATCAAAAAATCTTCTTTAATCTATTTCTTTTTTTTAGAATTCAATGAAATCATAACTATCAAACAAAAATAAATAATAAAAATTTATATTTAAATCCACATTTCAGCGTGTTCATATCATTCCAAATTGATTTAACTTCAAAACAAACTTCATTTGCAGACAGAGGTGGTAATTTATCTCAATGTGACAGATAAAGATAAAGCTCTGGATTTTCTTCAGGAGGAAAGCTAGTTAATCCCAAGGGACTCCTAGCAGCATTCAGTTTACAATGGGAACATCTTCAGCAGTTATCTCTCTTTGCCAATGCATTCTTATATAAAGTTAAGGAATCTACCCCACCACCCCAGCTCTAAACAATGGGACATAGAGAACCAAACTTAGCATCAAAATATGTATTTCTGCCTACTGAACTACCGTACCAAATTTGTACTTGATTGGGCAACCATAAAAAAAGTTGCCCGTTCATTCTTATGCATAGTAAAGGAATCTACTCCACCACCCCAGCTCCAAACCAGAAGACATAGAGATCCAAACTTAGCATCAAAATATGTATTTCTGCCTACTGAACTACCATACCAAATTTGAACTTGATTGGGCAACCATAAAAAAAGTTATTAGAAACAAGCAAATTCAAAGAATTGTGGTGTTTTTGTGGGTTTTTATGACATATTGTGTGTAATATGAACATCCTATCATATGTCATTTATTTAGAAAGTAACATTGAAGTTGATTTTTTTTTAAGGATGAATCCCTAATCCTGACCGTTAAAAAGTTATGGGCAAAGTAAAATGTTTTTTAAAAGTAGGTCAACTCCAAGGTCAAGATCAAAGGGTCAAAGTTGTTGATATCCGATTTAAGGTTTTCTCACAAGGATTATATATGTTAAGTTTGAAAGCCCTAGCCCTTACTGTTCAAAAGTTATGGTCAAGGTTAAAGTCTTTTTAAAAGGACGTAAATCTCAAAGGTCAAGGTCAAAAGGTCAAGGTTGTTGGTATCCAATGAAATGTCTTGCCACAAGGAATACATATGTGAAATATATAAAAGTCCTAGTATCTACTGTTTAAAAGTTGTGACCAAGGTTAAAGTTTTTAAAAATTATTTAAAACTCCAAGGTCAAGGTCAAAGGGTAAAATTTATTGGTATCCAATGAAAGGTCTTCTCACAAGGATTACATATGTGAAGTACGAAAGCCTTAGTTCTCACAGTTCAAAAGTTATGGTCAAGGTTAAAGTTTTTTCATAAGTAAGTAAATCTCCAAGGTCAAGGTCAAAAGGTCAAGGTTGTTGTTATCCAATGAAAGGTCTTGCCAAAAACAATACATATGTGAAATATGAAAGTCCTAGTACCTACTATTCAAAAGTTATGGCCAAAGTAAAAGTTTGAAATTTTTGTGTAAAAGTGGGTCAAACACCAAGGTCAAGGTCAAAAGGTCAAATTTGGTGGTACCCAAAGAAAGGTCTTGTCACAAGGAATACACATGTGAAATATGAAAGTCATAGCTCCACTAAATCAAAAGTTATGGGCAAGGTTAAAGTTTTTGTGACGGACAGACTGACAGACGGACAGACTGACAGACGGACAGACGAATGAGATTTAATGTCCCCTCGCTTTCGCGAAAGCGGGGGACAAAAAACAGAAAATTTGTGGACGGAAGAGTGACAGACGGACAGACAGACAGCTAGACAGAGACGGACAGACGGACGGACAGAGTGATTACTATAGGGCACCCGCAAATCCTTGCGGGGCCCTAACCATCTTGACCTTTCAATAAATTTTAAGAGTTCTAACAAAAGCTTTCAATGGTTCAAATCATGTATATTGTATTGTAAAAGATACAAGGATATACCTCCAACAAAACAAGTTACACTTGAGATAATTTTACTAAAGAACAGTGAACAATATGTTGACATTTGTGTAACCTAGATAAATAACAAGCAAATTCAAAGAATTGTGGTCCCCCGCTTCCGGTATCTTTGTGGGTGAGATGTTAAATATTTTTATGACATATTGTCTGTAATATGAACATATACTATCATATGTCATTTATTTAGAAAGTAACATTGAAGTTGATTTTTGTTTAAGGATGAAAACCCTAATCCTGACCGTTAAAAAGTTGTGACCAAAGTAGAATTTTTTTCAAAGTAGGTCAACTCCAAGGTCAAGATCAAAGGGTCAAAGTTGTTGATATCCAATGAAAAGTTTTCTCAAAAGGATTATATATGTGAAGTATGAAAGCCCTAGCTTATACTGTTCAAAAGTTATGGTCAAGGTTAATTTTTTTTTCGTAAGTACGTAAATCTTTAAGTTCAAGGTCAAAAGATCAAAGTTGTTGATATCTAATGAAAGGACTTGCCACAAAGATTACATATGTTAAAAATAAGTCCTAGTATCTACCGTTCAAAAGTTGTGACCAAAGTTAAAGTTTTTTAAAAAAGTAGTTAAAACTCCAATGTCAAGGTCAAAGGGTAAAGTTGTTGGTATCCAATAAAAAGGTTTTCTCAAAAGGATTACATATGTGAAGTACGAAAGACCTAGCCCTTACCGTTCAAAAGTTATGATCAAGGTTAAAGTTTTTTTCATAAGTACGTTAATTTCCAAGGTCAAGGTCAAAAGGTCAAGGTTGTTGGTATCCAATGAAATGTCTTGCGACAAGGAATACATATGTGAAACATAAAAGTTCTAGTATCTACTGTTTAAAGGTTGTGACCAAGGTTAAAGTTTTTAAAAAGTAGTTAAAACTCCAAGGTCAAGGTCAAAGGGTAAAAGTTGTTGGTATCCAATGAAAGGTTTTTTCACAAGGATTACATATGTGAAGTACGAAAGCCCTAGCTTTTACTGTTTAAAAGTTATGGTCAAGGTTAAAGTTTTTTCATAAGTACGTAAATCTCCAAGGTCAAGGTCAAAAGGTCAAGGTTGTTGTTATCAATGGAAGGTCTTGCCACAAACAATGCATATGTGAAATATGAAAGTCCTAGTATCTACTATTCAAAAGTTATCTCCAAAGTAAAAGTTTGGAATTTTTGTTTAAAAGTGGGTCAAACTCCAAGGTCAAGGTCAAAAGGTCAAATTTGAAGGTACCCAAAGAAAGGTCTTGTCACAAGGAATACACCTGTGAAATATGAAAGTCATAGCTCCACTAAATCAAAAGTTATGGGCAAGGTTAAAGTTTTTGTGACGGACGGACAGACGGACAGACTGACAGACTGACGGACAGACGAATGAGATTTAATGTCCCCTCGCTTTCGCGAAAGCGGGGGACAATATACAGTGTTTGTACTCATTTAGCATCTACAGGAATCTGCAAGATTGTAAGTTTGATTTAAGAAAAGCAAAGTTGAAAATAAAAAAATCAAGTTTAAAAAAATGTATTACTTTAAGACACAGAACAAGTTTTGTACACCTACAAATAAAATTACTTTTCATATACATTTTATTTCCTTTGAGAATCATTTTTTCACATAATGGTATGTACATATCTGATTTTTACACCTTTGCAAGACTTCAATCACTTCAATTCCATCTGCTTATATGTTGATGTACATCTGATGTACATTACGCTTGTGGCGGTTCAGGGCACCCAGACTACCAAACACTCCATTGCAGACTTGACATTTTTGAGTGTCGGGCCTCTCGTGTACCTTCCTGTGTATCAGCATGTAACTTTTCTTAGAGAACACCCTGACACACAGACCACACTCGTGCACAGAACTCCTGTCAGGGGGGTGCGTTAGTGTCCCCGAGTTTTTAATTTCTTTCACAGTGTGGGCTCTTATATGGCCCCACATATTTGAACTTTGTTTGAAAAGCTTACCACAGATGTGGCAAAGGAAAGACCTTCTCGATTTTTCTGGCGCCTTTGTGTGAGTTTTCATGTGCTTTCTCAACGTTGTTGGTAGTTTAAACATTATTCCACACACAAAGCAAAATCTCTTGTGCTTCAAGTCCTGAAACGTTGTTTGATGATGGTCCAACCATTTTTTGTACCTAAATTTCTTCCCGCAGACGGCACACTTAAAAGATTCTGATAGATTCCCAGGATTCATAGCATGCAGAGTTTTTTTCTTTGAATAGGATTTCCGTTTATGCATTATGGGATCTTTTTTCTTGTGGAGAACAAATCGGTAATGTTTATCAAAGTCCAGGTGACAACCATAACAATGAAGTTCTGGGTTGTAATGTAATTGACTGAATATCAAGCTGATGACAATAAGTGAACTTTTTACTACAAAACTTACAAGAAAAGCCGTTCGTGTCTGCATGACCCTTTATGTGGAGCCTAAGATTTCATTTTTGACTAAATGTCTTCCTGCAGATAATGGAGATTTTTTTTGTGCTAGACACATGACTATTCATATGTGATGTCAAGTGAATTAACTTAATGAATGTCTGCGAACAAATCTGACATCTGTAGACTTTCTGGGCCATCCTACATTTCAACAGAGTTAATTTAAGCTTAGCGCGCTCTTCACAATTTGTGCACATAAAACTGACACTCTTTTTCTCCCCATTTTCCTTGCTTTGGAGCTTCACAATTTCTTTGTGATCTAAAACTTTCTTTGCTTGCATTGACAAGCACTCATTAGGCTCATAAATCTTGCCCTGTGTTACGTTCTTTTCACCTGTATTTCCTGCTTGAATGACCAATTTCTTACACACAGTACATCTCCTAAGCTTGCTTTTATTCTGTTTCTTTAAAGCCTTCAGACGCTTTTGATATTCGCTAAACTTTTTCGATTCCATCTTACGTATTTTTGCTCGTTCAAGCACGCGCTGCTTTCTTTTTTCATGATTCTCCAGGTGCTTCTGTAAATAAAACTGACGGCTATAAATCTTTGAACATATATTGCACGGGAACATTTCTGGTCCGGATATTCTGTGAACTTCTTTCAAGTGTTCTTTAAATGGTTGCAATTCCTCAAACTCCTTTTTACATAAAATGCAAAATAAAATCATTTTTCTGCTGGTGGAAGGTTGCCCATCTAAGTGCATGCAATTAATGTTTCTGTCCCAAAATGTAAAATCCTTACCGCATGTTTTACATATAAATATTAAGTCCTAGGATCTCAGTCCATGGACCCTATAGTGTACGCCCAGTGACTTATTTCTTACTAGCTTTGAACATATTTGACAATTTGCATAAACAGGTCCTTGTTGCTTTGGTTGACAGTAGTTAAGTGAGTTTGCATGTCTGTCAACATGGGTACAGGTTTTCCACAAACAAGACATATTTGGTTGTGATTGGTCCTAAAATGTTCCCTCAATTCATCGAATTCCTTGTATGCGGAATCACACAATCCACATTTTAAAAACTTTTCCAGTCAGCATGAATTCATTTAAGGACTTGCTTATTGATTGCCTGTTGGTATAATCCTGCAAATGAAAATGTTCAATTTATTGGATTTATCATCAGGTAGTTGGTTGTTTAAAATTCCAGCCCCCCCCCCCATGTAAACTTCTCAATAATGAAGTGATTTCTGATTTATTTCCAAGCCAGTGTGCACATGTGCGATGAGGCCCATGGGAATATTGTTCTCAGGTTAATTCCATTGTTAACAATAATATTTTTACATCAAAATGGGAAGATTTTAAAAATAACTAAACATTAATTCATTGAAAATGCTCACAAAAATGTTTCTGACTCAGCTTTCATTAAGTAACATATGATTGACCTATAGTATTGAACTATTTACAGGTACTTATCTAGGGAAAAGATTTTTAACCCTGACATAGTGTAATCCTATTATTATACTATGGTTCAAAAATTTATTTCCGAAGCAAGTGCATGCCTGTGATTGTACATTTCTTAAAGTTCATCCATTAAGTTAATCACATTATACATTTACATGCATGTATGTAGGGAAAATAATGAAATTTCATATATATATTCAGCAAATGAGAATAAAAGCACAGTTTTATCGGATCTTCTATTTTTGGATCCACATGATAAAAAGAATTTAAAAACCATTTAAATACATGTGCACTATATACAGATACGTGGGGTATTTAAAGAAAAAGTGAAGGTCTTCGAGGGACGCCATAGAAGGTATAGGAAGCATTAATTATCTCTCAGATGACGGTTAACTAAAGGACCTGATTTCAGAGATGTAGAGAGAATATTACAAGAGGTAAAATATTAAACGGATCTGAATTATTTTTATATGAAATAATGACATTTTTACGATCATAAAAAAAATCTAGTTTCGTTTTAAGGTGAAATAACCAATTAAACTTCTTTGCCGTACATGGTCGACGATTTTGATGAAAGTTTATCCCTCTGCTTCAACATGTTCAAATATCATTTTTTGTTTTGCTTTGATTTTCATCAACTATAATAGCATTAGATTAAAATCGAAAATAGTTTGAAGTCTATGAAGCGTTGCTTACTTTTTCAGAAATGTATATAATGTCTTATCACGATATGAGGAAAATTTGATTGCGGACTAAATATAACATGTATAAAGATTAAAATCATGTTTATCTCACGAAAAAAATAAATATATAGACAAAGTAGCATTGCTGTTTTATTTACAATTTTAAATAAAAAAATAATTTCAGTGAAATATGTTAAAGTAACAAGCAAATACAGAAACTTTAATAACAAGGACATTCATGATTATACGTCACGTTAAATATTTGTGTTTGTGAACATAGGCACGAACTCTATCAAATTGTTAACATTTACTTTTTACCGGTTGTGTTCATTTAATGCGTTTATTCTGCACAAATCACTGGAAACAGACTGACAATACAATAGTATTTGACGTGCCTTTTCTATTCTCTGATCTGAATTTTCTGGAATAAAGTTTCAATATTGTTGATTAATAAGCAAAAACATCATGTATTAATGAGAGTCAAGTATCTGTACATAATAAATCAATAAATAAATCTAATTTCAAAATATGATGTTTTCTCCTCAGTATAAGATCATATCTAGAATACCTAATAAATGACATTATCATCAAACTATTTTTCTTTTTCAACTTCATCAATTCAGATGTGTTTTTAACTTTAATTTTGTTTTTTATGTATTTAAAAAATAAAAACATTAAACTGTTATCAAGTTAAATTACCCCATTTTAACTTTATTGAGACAG